>NW_015177034.1:567022-577930 GCF_001447785.1 Gekko japonicus | reverse complement strand
CCCCCCCAATGTCTGTCCTGCCTTGCAATGCTTATTGCCTTCCGTTTCTCCCCCGCCCCACCTTGGCAGGATGGAAACCTACGAGGACCACCCTTGGTGCCCTTACGGCTACCAGAGCGAGGAGGAGGAGGAGGAGCACCACCATGACCCCCACCTGGCCAAGGTGCGAGAACGGAGCAACAGCCAGCACCGCCACCGGCGGTCCTCCTTCCTCGTGGACGAGCTCGACATGCTGATGGACAAGGCGGCCACCACCATCCAGGCCACGTGGCGGGGCTACCTGACGCGGAGGAGGCTGATGTCAGAGCACGCGGCCGCCTCCACCATCCAGGCCGCCTGGAGGGGCTTCATCACCCGGGAGTACCTGGCCATGCAGCAGGACCAGGTGCCCTCGTGGAACGTGCGTGGCCACCGGAGGAGGACTCCTTCGCCCGTCTCGTCCGAGGACGGGAGGCGGTCCTGGGGGCACCCCTCCATGGAGAAAGAGAAAGCGGCCGAGGTCATCCAGGCCCACTACCGGGGGTACATGACCCGCCGGGCCATTTCCCAGTGCCACGAGGCAGCCACCACCATCCAGGCCCACTGGAGGGGCTACCGTACCCGCCAGGATCTGGCCGAAGGACAGCAGCCCATGGACCACGGGTCCCACGGCCACCGGAGCCGCGTGGCGGGAGGCCCTTCGAGAAGGGGCCCGCATCCCAGGCCGCACTGGCAGAAGGTCCTTGTGGGCGAGCCTGAGGAGTGGCGACCCAAGGTGCCGACCCGGCCGCCCGAGGGGAGGAGGAGAGGAGAGAGGGCAAAGCCGCCCAAGGAGAAGACGTGCCCTCAGTGCGGAAGGTGCACCACCGTCCGGGTGCTGGCGGGGGTGGGCAAAGGCCCGCCCGCTGAATCGGAAGCGGACGAGAGCGATTACGAGGGGAACTCCTGCTCCCCCTCTGCCTCGGGGTCGAATCCCTACAGAAACTGCTCCTCCGGCCCTCACGTGTCGTACTCCAAGTGCCCTCCGAACTCGGGCCACTGCCGACCGGTGGCTTGTTACCCCCACCGGCAGGGCTGCGGCCCGTGCTGCCCCAGAGGGATGTGCCCGCACTACACCCCGCGGCCCATGAGGGACTGCAGCGGCGCCAGCCGGAGCCTCTCGTCCACCAGCGTACGCTACCTGAGAGACCCCGCCGACGGCACGGCCGACTGGCTGTTTGAAAACTACTGCACCCGCCCGATCGGCGAGGGCCAGACACGCGTCTTCAAGACGAGGAAGCACATGTGGGAAGTGGTGAGGGCGGCCACCCTCATCCAGTCCTTCTGGCGGGGGTGGAAGGCTCGGCGGGCCCTGCGCCTCCAGCAGGCGGCTGCCACTCGGATCCAGTCGGCCTACCGGGGCTACAAGACCCGGGCCTACCTCACGGAGGCCGGCGTGCTGAGCGAGGGAGACACGGACTGACCACAGCTTGCTGCTGCGGGCGTCCCGGGTCCGGCCAACGGGAGAAACCCCGGGGGTGATGGGCCTGGGCTCTCTCCACCCCCCTCCTCCCTCCTAGCCTATGACAACAAAGCGGCTTACAGCCCAATAAATTGAATGAGAATTACAATAAATCTGTGCTAACGGGGCAGAAAACCAGGGTTTCCGTCCTATGTTTTCAGTTCTTATTTTTTAAGAAAGGCTTTGCGACCAATGCTCCCTCTAAGGTATGGAGTCCTGTGAGTGAAATTCTACTTTGTGAGCTCCTGGCATTAAAGTTGTGGGTGAGCGATTTGGCTACTGCATCAATTGGTTTGCTCTGGAGCCCTCCTTCCTGAGCCAAGACAAAAACGTGTGAGCCGGAGGCTAAAAAACTGTGAGCCAGCTCACACTGACTCAGCTTAGAGGGAACACTGCTCTGGAGCCCTCCTTCCTGAGCCAAGACAAAAACGTGTGAGCCGGAGGCTAAAAAACTGTGAGCCAGCTCACACTGACTCAGCTTAGAGGGAACACTGCTCTGGAGCCCTCCTTCCTGAGCCAAGACAAAAACGTGTGAGCCGGAGGCTAAAAAACTGTGAGCCAGCTCACACTGACTCAGCTTAGAGGGAACACTGCTCTGGAGCCCTCCTTCCTGAGCCAAGACAAAAACGTGTGAGCCGGAGGCTAAAAAACTGTGAGCCAGCTCACACTGACTCAGCTTAGAGGGAACACTGCTCTGGAGCCCTCCTTCCTGAGCCAAGACAAAAACGTGTGAGCCGGAGGCTAAAAAACTGTGAGCCAGCTCACACTGACTCAGCTTAGAGGGAACACTGCTCTGGAGCCACCCTTCCTGAGCTAAGACAAAACTGCGTGAGCCGGAGGCTGAAAAACTGTGAGCTAGCTCACACTAACTCAACTTAGAGGGAACACTGCTCTGAAGCCTTCCTTCCTACACCAGTTTGGTGTCGTGGTTAAGTGCGCGAACTCTAATCTGGGAGAACCGGTTTTGATTCCTGCACTCCTCTACTTGCACCTGGCTGGATGGCCTTGGGCAAGCCGTAGCTCTGATAAGAGCTGTTCTTGAAAAAGAGCAGTTTCTGTCAGAGCTCTCTCAGCCCCACCTACCTCACAGGGGGTGTCTGTTGTGGGGAGGGGAAGGGAAAGGAGTTTGTAAGCCGCTCTGAGACACCTTTGGGTAGTGAAGGGCCGGGGTATAAACCCAATCTCTTCTCTTCTATTCCTGAGCTAAGGCAAAAATGCATGAGCCGGAGGCTAAAAAACTGTGACCTAGCTCACACTGACTCAGCTTAGAGGGAACACTGCTCTGTAGCCCTCCTTCCTGAGCCGAGACAAAAATGTGTAGGCCGGAGGCTAAAGAAGTGAGCTAGCTCACACTGACTCAGCTTAGAGGGAACACTGGTTGCGATCCCCAAATCCTTCTCCGGGGGTGCTCAAAAGGGTGGACCCCTGCCCCAGTTCTCCCAGTGATCACCGCAACAAAACGAGACACGGGATAGCCAGCCCGGCCCCCCTGCACCAATGACATTTTATTGGTCGCCAGAAACAGCTTTGCCGCCCCGTGTCCCTCCCAGCAGGCTTCCCCGTTTCCCCGAGCCTTTCGGGCTCCTGAAACCATATCGCGTAGCGTCGGCAGAAGGTGTGCCTGTGGAGCCGGGTGGCTCTTCTAGAGGAACTACTCAGGGCTGATGTCAGCCAGTGCTGAAGTCGGCCAAGGCCCAGAGTTTCTGGTGGGGAACCATCGTCACTGACCTCCTTTGACATATCTCCCCGGCCACCTGCCTGCGTGCTCTTCTCTACCTGTCTGCCGGAGATGCTCTGTCACCCGTGCTCCCGGCTGCCCAGGATCATGTCGGTGGCGCCCTCGGTAGCCACGGCGGCCACACTCCCAGTTGCAATCTCCAGTCGATGCTGCCGGGGAAAGCGTGGGCAGGTGGTGCGGGAAACTGAGAAGGGGGAGGGCTCGGGGGAGGGAGAAGGATGCCTGAGCCACGTAGGGGGAGGGAGGCACGAAGGACGGCTGATGGTGAGCAGATGGGGGGGGGACCCTGGGGCACTGTCTAACCACCCCCCTTCCCATAGGAACCAGCCCCTAGATCTACCCCTGCAGCGGTGCAGTTCAGTTCCTTGTGAGAGTGACGTCGTTTTCCCCCCCATTGAAAACAAACACCAACAAAACCCAGATAGACAACTTGGGGCGGAGGGGGGAATCCCATCTGTCCTCCAGCAAGAGGGTTCTCCGTCCCCGGAAGGAACCCCTGGTGTCTCCACAGTGTTCCCAGAAGGTCAAGAGAAAGGTGGGGGGAGGAATTAAAGTTCCACAGTGCCTTACGAAGAGCCCCGACTCCTCTCCCAGCGCCGGTCTCCAACGGTTTCCTTTCACCCTGCCCTTTCTCTGCAGAGCAGGGCAGTGGCTACCTGGGGGAGGGGGGCTTTCAGTGTGTGGAGTGGCAATGCCCTGCCTGTGGGTCTCCCGGGGCATCCAGCTGGCCACTGCCCTTGACGGACTCCCTTGGTCAGATCCAGCCAGCACGGTTCCACTTCTGCCCTATCGAGGTGAATTCAAGGGCAGGGTTTGTCGTTTCTCCACAGCCTGTTCTGCCATAAGGCCTTCTGTCACCAGAGAACTTTTCCCCGGGGGGTGGGCTTATGAATTGCTCCCTACGGAGTGTAGCCGGACCGCTCCGAAGGGGCGGAATCGGTGCTCACCCCCAGCAGCAGTGACGAAGGGGCTTGAAGAAGCTACGGAGTGTAGCCGGACCGCTCCGAAGGTGCTCACCCCCAGCAGCGGTGACGAAGGGGCTTGAAGAACAGAATCTGTTTGGGATGAGGGAGACGCTCAAACCAAATCCTTTCTTACCCCTCTGGGTCACTCGTGGCAGCGGAGGTGTCCAACGTGTCCTCCCCAATCACCTTAAACAGCAGAGAAAGCAGACCTATCGGAAAGGTCGGGACGAAGGTGAAAGGTCAGGGAGGCCGCAGCAGGTCCCTCCCGGGGGGGGCTACCCACCCCCGAGGGGTTCCGTGGCATCTGCCAGGAGTCCACGCCAAAGGATTCAGCAGTGGATTTCGTATGCAATCTGAGGTTGGAACATCAGTCCCTGGTTGACGAAAAGATCGTTGGCTTCCGGGGGGCCGTCCTCTTCTCCTTCCAGGGTCTGGGTGGCTTGGTCTTGCAGCTGTTCGGGGAAGGCCCCTGCCAGGCCCTGAGGGTCCTTGTAGGTGGCGAAGAGGGGCTTGTTGCGGTCGATGACGAACATCTCGTGGCCCCTCTCATCGCGGTACTCCTCCAGCTGGGCGAAGGTGGTGGGCCCGTCGGAGTAGTCGTTGACGTAGAGGATGTTCTCCTCCTTCTTGGCCTTCTCCCGCTTGCGGTGCTTCCGGTAGATCATGATCACCAGGAAGAGGGCGACCAACGCCAGGAGGGAGATGGCCACCGCGATGGCCGTCTGCGTGGCCATGCTGAGCGCATTGAAGTCCATGCTCTCCATGTCGTAGAGGGGCTCCTGGCTGATGTCCGTGGAGGCCGGGTAGCCCCGCGACGTCTGCTGCAGCTGCTGCTGCTGGGACAGGTTGACCATGAGGTGGAAGAGCACGCGGGCCGTCCCGCCGGGGTTGGACGCCTCGCACTCATACTTGCCCGCGTGCGCCACCGTCACGTTGTTCAGGAAGAGCATCCCGCTGCCGGTGTCCGACTGCTCAAAGCGCTCCCCCACGCTGCGCTCGCTCAGCTCAAAGGTTCCGCCGGGCAGCCGGGCACCGTTGGCCCTGGATCCCCCCGCTCGCCAGTGCGCCAGCTTGCGCCACGTGACCAGCGGCTGCGGGTAGCCGGAGGCCTGGCAGGAGACACGCAGGTCGTCTCCCAGGCGGGCGGTCATCTCCAGCGGCTCCACTTGCACGACGGGCGGGATGCAGATCAAGCTGTTGCCGGAGATGTCCCGCAGGCTCTGGTAGGCCAGCCGCGGGGGCTCGGAGCAAACAATCTTCCTGTCCAGGGGGCTCAAGAGCCGCTGCCCGTCCTCCTTGATCCAGCTACTGAGCCAGTGCAGAGAGCAGTCGCAGCGCCAAGGGTTATCTGCCAGGGGAGAAAAGGCCAGCCAGATCATTCATTTATTCATTTAAAACATTTATCAGCCGCTTTTCCTCCCTTGAGGAACTTAGAGGGGACACAACTGCAGTCTTCAAGTATTTGAAGGGTTGTCATGTAGAAGATGGAGCAGATCTCTTCTCTCTTGCTCCGGATTGCAAGACTAGATCTAATGGGTGGAAATTACAAGGGAGTCAATACCGTCTAAATATCAGCAGGAGAAACTTCCTAACTGTCAGAGTGGTTGAGCAGTGGAACAGACCGCCTCGGGAGGTGGTGGATGCTCCTTCGCTGGACGTTTTCAAGTGGAGGCTGGACAGCCATCTTTCGGGGATGTTTTAGGGCTATTATCTTTCGGCTCTGCTCCTGCACAGTGCAGGGGGTTGGACTAGATGACCTGCAAGGTCCCTTCCGACTCTAGCATCCTATGATTCAAGGCAGCTGACAATATAAATAATTATTAAAAAAACACACACAAAAACACTTCAAAAAAGATGCGGACAGGGTGGAGCGGGCGCAGAGGAGAGCGACGAGGATGATTTTGGGGCCTGGAGACCAAGCCCTACGATGAAAGGCCGAGGGACTCTGGAATGTTTAATCTGGAGAAGAGGAGGCTGAGGGGGGACAGGATGGCTCTCTTGAAGTCTTTCAAGGGCTGTGTCACTCAGAGGAGGGCAGGGGGCTGTTCCTGCTGGCAGCAGAGGAGAGGACTCGCAAGAATGGGTTTAAATTAAGGGCTGGAAGGTACCGGCTGGATCCTAGGAAAAACTTTTGGACAGTCAGAGTTGTTCAGCAGTGGAATCAGCTGCCCGGGGAGGTGGTGAGCTCCCCCTCACTGGCTGTCTTGAAGCAGCAGCTGGACAAACCCTGGTCAGGGATGCTCTCGGCTGATCCTGCACTGAGCAGGGGTTGGACTAGATGGCCTCTTGGGCCCCTCATGACTGTGATTCAAAACAACCACTATAAATACATAAAAAGGCACCATTCAAAAACTGCAAACAGGACTGCCGATAAAAACTACATCAGTCAAACGCAGTCCTAGATAAAACTGTCTCCAGCTGCCTCCCGAAGGTTGAAAGTGAGGGGGGGCCAGGCACACCTCTTTGGGGGAGATAGTCCACAATAGTGGGGCCGCCACGAAAGAGGCCCTCTTTCGTGTGCCCGCCGGACGAACTTCTTTGATCGATGGAACGATCAAGAGGGCCTCTCCCTGTGATCTTAATTCCCGGGCAGGAAACATATGGGAAAAGATGGTCTTTCAGATACCCCCGTCCCAAGACATGTGGGGGCTTTAAAGGACAGAACCAACACCCTGAATTGGGCTTGGGAGCGGATCGGTAGCCAGCGTAATGGCCCTAGTAGTGGGGTCCTGGTAACTCTTGGTAGCTGGTTCTGACCAGCAGACACCCCACTCCTGTGTTAGTTCCCTCGCTCACCCTCTGGGTCCTGTTCTACTGCCCGGAAAAGGGAACGGGCCCCAGGAGTTCCCACACCCTTTTGTGACTTGGAGTAGGGTCCTTAGGATTCTTCTACCCAGTTCTAAGGACACATCTGGTACTCAAGAGCAGGCTGTGCCCGTTAGTCTCTTACAGTTTGGAAGTCTCTACTGATATTTAGCCAGTAGAATCATAGAATCACAGAATGTTAGAGTTGGAAGGGACCTTGCAGGTCATCTAGCCCAACCCCCTGCACTCTGCAGGAGCATAGCTGAAAGACAGCCCCACAACATCCCCGAAAGATGGTCGTCCACCCTCCGCTTGAAAACGTTCAGCGAAGGAGCATCCACCACCCCTCCCGAGGCAGCCTGTTCCACTGCTCAACCACTTTCACAGTTAGGAAGCTTCTCCTGATATTTAGCCAGTATCGACTCCCTTGTCATTCCCACCCATTAGACCTAGTCTTGCAATCCGGAGCAAGAGAGAACAGATCCGCTCCATCTTCTACGTGACAGCCCTTCAGATATTGGAAGACTGCAATCGTGTCCCCTCTAAGCCTTCTCTCCCAGGCAAAACAGACCCAACTCTTTCAGCCTTTCCTCATAAGACTTGGATTCCAACCCTCTCACCATCCTGGTTGCCCTCTTCTGGACACGCTCGAGCTTGTCAACCTCCTTCCTCAAATGTGGTGCTTGATAAGGGTAACCCACACGTTGCCTATCTTTACCCCTGCTGGAACTCACAACGTGAAGGTGGGACAGATTTCTACGGGAAAACAATGGGGGGGGGGCTGTGGTGGCTCAAGTGGTTAAGCCGCTGAACTGCAAACCTGACGGCAATTCGGCAGTTCGAGACCCAAGTGCTACATGATGGAGTGAGCTCCTGTCTGTGGCCCCAGCTCCTGCCAACCTAGCAGTTCGAAAGCAAGAAATGGCAAGTAGTTAAACAGGTACCACTTTGGTGGGAAGGTAACAGCGTTCCGTGCGCCTGTCTTTAGTCATGCCGGCCACATGACAACGGAGACGTCTTCGGACAGCGCTGGCTCTTCGGCTTGGAAATGGAGATGAGCACCACATCCCTAGAGTCGAATTCGACTGGCTTTCGAGCAGAGGGAAACCTTTACCTTGACTAAGGTCTTTTAAAATATTTTTGGTTATAATTTCTGTTTAAAGTGATAGCTGTATGAGCAGTACTAGACAGATAGATATACAGACAGACAGATAGAGAAAATCTATAACAGGGTGACACCATACTTTCTGGGCCTGTGAGCACCTTTGGAATTTCAATACGGTGTGGTGAGTGCAGCCACAAAATGGCTACCACAGGAGGCAGAGCCAGCCACAAAATGGCTGCTGCAGCTTGCATTCAGGCCCACCGGGAAGATCCTTGTGCTGTGGTGGTGGCCGCCGCCGCCAAACCCATGTTTTAAAAACTCCGCACAGCCAATCAAACTCACAGTGGCCAATCAGAAGGCCTGCTAGGCAAAACCCCCACCTGGGCCCTCCCACCCTAAAAACACTAGGTGAGCATCAGGAAGGGTGTTGGCAGGTGCTGTGGTATCCACACTGAGCACCCCTGGTTGAAGTCACAGCCTGCTAGCGAGATGATGCGAGAGCAGAAGAGCAGGAGCCCTTCCCAGAGAGAGGCACGTCTGTACGCAGGCTCTGCCGAGCTGAGGGGAGCCCTCCTGGCCTGCAGGTGGCGCCAGAGGAGCACTGGCGAGGCTTACCTGTCAACCGCAGCACCTGCAGGCTGATCAGAGGCCGCAGGGCCATCCGGCTGATGGTGCGCAGGTTGTTCTTGCTGAGGTCAAGCAAGGCCAGCGAGGAGAGTCCAGCCAGGGCTTGGTCCTCCAGAACCTCTATGCTGTTCTCCTGTAAGTGAAGCTCCTGCAGTCTCTGTGGGAAGAAAATCAGGCCTGGCACCATCACACACACACTCACACATGAAGCTGCTTCATATGGAGTCAGCCAAACAATAGGGACCCCAAGCGTATATGATATACAGAAATACAAAACACAAGGGTAGACCATCAAAAAAAATCCACAAATTTCACAAATTACCAGTAGACATCAGTCTATTGCAACGTAAGTACAGTCAATGGATTGATAAAGTAGAACTGGTGGTCACAACTCAAAAACACAAGTTGCAATACAAAAAACTGACAAGAAAAGGTATGGCAATCCAATAACAGAAAAAGAATCCGACAAGAGACTCCCTCTATATCCTTTCAATATAATAGTGTCCAAAAGACCTCAACTAAGTCCACAAACAAGGCAGAGGATGTCCCATGGCACAAAGAAAATTCTGCAGCCAAAAAACGCTGCATGCCAAGCAGAGACTCTTCCGCTGAGCCACTGGTTCTCCAGGGTCTCAGGCTGAGGGTCTTTCAGGCCACCTACTGCCTGGTCCTTTTAACTGGAGATGCCGGGGATTGAACCTGGGACCTTCTGCATGCCAAGCAGAGACTCTTCTGCTGAGCCACTGGTTCTCCAGGGTCTCAGGCTGAGGGTCTTTCAGGCCACCTACTGCCTGGTCCTTTTAACTGGAGATGCCGGGGATTGAACCTGGGACCTTCTGCATGCCAAGCAGAGACTCTTCTGCTGAGCCACTGGTTCTCCAGGGTCTCAGGCTGAGGGTCTTTCAGGCCACCTACTGCCTGGTCCTTTTAACTGGAGATGCCGGGGATTGAACCTGGGACCTTCTGCATGCCAAGCAGAGACTCTTCTGCTGAGCCACTGGTTCTCCAGGGTCTCAGGCTGAGGGTCTTTCAGGCCACCTACTGCCTGGTCCTTTTCACTGGAGAAGCTGGGGGTTGAACCTGGGACCTCCTCCTTGACATGCATATTTTCCACTTCTGAACCATTGCTGAGAAGGTACACACATGAAGCTGCCTTAAACTGAATCGGGCCCTTGGTCCATCAAAGTCAGTGTTGGCCTACTCAGACTGGCAGCCGCTCTCCAGGGTCTCAGGCGGAGGTCTTTCACATCTCCTGCCTGGTCTTTACTTTAGACCAAGGTGGGTAGCTGTGTTTGTCTGTCTGTCTGTAGCTGTAGAAAAGAGCAAGAGTCCAGCAGCACCTTAAAGACTGACGAAATTTGTGTCAGGGGAGGAGCTTTCGTGAATCCCTCCTCCTCCTCCTGAAGGAGGAGTGCAGTGACTGAAGAAGTGAGCAGTGACTCACAAAAGCTCCTACCCCGCCACAAAATTTGTTAGTCTTTATTTATTTATTCATTCATTCTTTAGATTTGTATCCCGCCCTCCCTGAAGGCTCAGGGCGGCTACCAAGGGCATAAATGCCTAATAAAACAATAAGAACAGTATAAAAATACAATACAATATACAACATAATCCAATCAATAAAATATCGGTGCTCCACTACTCGCTCCAATTCATACATCAAGATGGTGTTCTACAGCTGTATAGGTGCTCCTGGACTCTTGTTGTTTTCTAACGCCTGGACTTTTTAACTGGAGATGCTGGGGATTGAACCTGGGACCTTCTGCATGTCAAGCAGGTGTTCCACTACTAAGCCATCAATAAGCGGACCTCTTGTTATCCAGACTTCTGGCCCTATGGACTCTAGTCGCAGTCTTGTTGATTGAGTTAGCCTGCTTTTTTTCATGGCTCAAGATGACTTACAAACCAAAACCCAAAGAGCAAGATTTGAGTCCAGCAGCACCTTAAGAAGAAGAAGAGGAGAGATTGGATTTCTACCCCGCCCTTCACTGCCCAAAGGTGTCTCAGAGCGGCTCACAAACTCCTTTCCCTTTCCCTTCCCCTCCCCACAACAGACACCCTGTGAGGTAGGTGGGGCTGAGAGAGCCCTTGAAAGAAACTGCTCTTTTCCAAGAACAGCTCTTATCAGAACTATGGCTTGCCCAGGGTCATCCAGCCAGGTGCAAGTGGAGGAGTGAGGAATCAAACC
>NW_015177034.1:484757-566825 GCF_001447785.1 Gekko japonicus | reverse complement strand
GAAGGTCCCAGGTCCCATTCCCAGCATTTCCAGTTAAAAGGATCAGGCAGCAGGTGATACGAAAGACCTCCGCCTGAGACCCTGGAGAGCTGTCAAGAGGGGCTGTGGCTCAGTGGTAGAGCCTCTGCTTGGCACGCACAAGGTCCCAGGTTCAATCCCCAGCAGCATTTCCAGTTAAAAGGACCAGGCAGTGGGTGATGGGAAAGACCTCTGCCTGAGACCCTGGAGAGCAGCTGCCAGTCTGAGAAGAAGAGGAAGATAAGAGATTGAGTTTACACCCCTCCCTTCACTCGGAGTCTCAGAGCGGCTTACAAACCCTTCCCCTCCCTGCAACAGACACCCTGTGAGGTAGGTGGGGCTGAGAGAGCTCTGATTGAGAACTGTCCTTGAAAGAACAGCTCTTGAGAGAACTATGGCTTGCCTAAGGTCATCCAGCAGCTGAAAGTGGAGGTGGGGGGGGGAATCAAACCCGGTTCTCCCAGATTAGAGTCCACGCACTTAACCACTACACCAAAGTGGCTCTGGTACACCAATCTGGTAGAAGAGCCAGATTCGAGTCCAGGAGCACCTTAAAGACCCAACAAGTGTGTCAGCTTTCATGAGCCAACACTCCCTTTGCCAGGTCTGATGAAGATATCTGACGAAGGAAGCTTTGGCTCTCAAAGAGCAGAGATCCTGGAAATCTTGTTGGCCTTTACGGTGCTCCTGGACTCGAATCTGGCTCTTCTACCCAACTAAATAAAAGCAACAAGCACCACAATTTCCTTGTTAGGGAAGACGCTCTGGCTCTTGTCCTAGAATTCGGGCTGAATGATACCAGCTGTGGCAGATCTGACTGGGTCTTTTGGTGGGAACAGGCTTGGCATTTGAGTGCAGACGATCAGTAGTTTGAGGGGATTCGTACCAGGAAGAAATGGTATGGGGAAAGAAGGGGGGCATTTACAAAAAACCCACCCACTTATTAGCATCCAACTACTGTGGGCCGGCAAACAGAGGGTCTGGAGTTCAAATTCCCTGCCACAAAATAGATTCAGGTGGGTAGCCATGTTGCTCTAAAGCAGCAGAATAAAGCTTGAGTCTAGTGGCACCTTTAAGACCAACAAAGATTTATTCTGGGTATGCACGTTTTATTTATCTCTCCTTATATATAATTGAGTAGTGGGGTGGCACTTTCTGAACATTCCACACGCCCTTAAATCAGTTGGCTCCATGATGTGTCACTCAGAAGCTATCCCTATCCACTGGCTGTGTTGCCTGAGTCCCGCCGATAGAAGCGGTGCCCGCCAACACTTTCCTCAGAAGACGGTTGTTTTGCTCCGGTGAACACAGCTACTTTCTTCACTCTCCTCGCCAGATTACGATTGATTCCCTCAGGGGACAAAACCCACCGTCTTTAGCCTCCAAGCTAAGTTTGCTGAGGCAACAATTTCCACAATGGAAAAAACCCCACCAAGTAAACAGTTGTCAGCATAGTGGAGGCAGGGGGGGCAGCCCAAGTTATCACAAAAAAGCCAGTGGATACACACACAAGCAGAGATAGGGGATGGGACCAGACACAGAGAAAACAGGAAGCCAAAAACCCAAGGCATGCTGCAAAACACAAATACAGACACAGTCACAGGCAGATCTACATTTGCAAACTGCCCAGTTGCAGAAATTACTCCACAGAGCCCTGTGTGCTGCATTTACTGGCCCACATTGTGCGACCTTGGACACCAGTTATTGTGTAACATAAGGTATGTGAGACTTTACTTCCACATTTGTGCCTTTCTATTACATACTGCTAATATGTACTTAACCTGCTTCTACCCAATGCATTTGTTACACATTGTATCTTTCTAGAGCTCGTTGTACTCCTTTTACAACAAGCTTTACTGCTAGTTTATTTATAATTTGAATTTATAGACTGCCCTTCCCTGAAAATACAGGGCTCAGGGCAGTGAACGACAATAAAAACATTTGCACGCGAATAAAACAATTCCAACAATTAAATAAATCTGACTAAAACATTTTCAGATGGCGCTAAAATATCAAAATGTCAAGGTGTATCACTGTCTCATGGGAAGGTAAAGAGAAAGCGGGGGTGTGTGTGCCAGATAGGATGGTACCCCACCCCTGTCCTCAACCAAAAGCCCGGTGGAACATCTCTGCCTTGCAAGCCCTGCGGAACTGCACTAGGCCCTGCAGGGCACGGATGTTCTTTGGCAGAGTTTCACCAGGTAGGAGCAAGCTCACACCAAGATTACAACTTTGTTGGTCTTAAAGGTGCCACTAGACTGAAACTGTGTTCTGCTGCCACAAAATGTCTGTCAAATCCTTCTGGAAACATGCAAAAACTATTTTATCCCACTGTTTGGTGTAGCGGTTAAGCACGTGGACTCTAATCTAGGAGAACCAGGTTTGATTCCCCACTCCTCCACTTGCAGCTGCTGGATGATCTTGGGCAAGCCGTAGTTCTGTCAGAGCTGTCCTTGAAAGGGCAGTTCTTGAAAGAGCTCTCTCGGCCCCACCTACCTCACAGGGTGTCTGTTGTGGGGAGGGGAAGGGAAAGGAGTTCGTATGCCGCTCTGAGACTCTGAGTTAAGGGCGGGGTATAAATCCAATCTCTTTTTCTTCTTGCTGGGGAAGTTGATTGTGCCGGAGGAAAGCACCTTCAGTTAGCAGGATGGATCTGCCAGATACAACACATGTTGCAGTTTCAGGTTCTCAGACACTTTTGTATTTTTGTAAAGAAAGGCAGAATGTATAAATCGGTCCCTCCTGAGCCACGGCCCGCTGGTTGTCCCTGGACATGAACCCAGCTCTTGGCCTCAGTTCCTCATCTCTAAAATGGGTCACACACGCTACATGAATGCCTTCAGTCTCTAGACTGTGGTGTGTGTGACCCATGTTCCCCCGATCCGTCTGCACTCACCTCCAGGTCACAGAAGGTGAAGTCTGGCAGGCGGGTGATCTGGTTGCCGGCCAGGTAGAGGACGCGCAGGTGCTCCAGGCCTTTGAAGATGCTGCTGTTGATGAGGTGGATGCGGTTGCCGTTCAGCGCCAGCTCCAGAAGCCGGTCCTGGTGGCGGAAGGCGCCGGGCTCCAGGGCCGAAATGGTGTTGTTCTGCATGTAGAGGTACTGGAGGCCCGAAAGAGGCGCCAGGTCTTGTTGGTGGATCTGCGTGATGCTGTTATCCTGGAGGAAGACGGTCTGCCACACCCAGGAGGGGACAAAAAGCTGTCAGAGAAACCCGCTGCTTTGGCGAGCAGACATTTAACACCCTGTCCAGTGTTCCCTCTAAGCTGAGTTAGTGTGAGCTAGCTCACAGGTTTTTAGCCTCCGGCTGACACATTTTTGTCTTCGCTCAGGAAGGATGGGGCTCCAGAGCAAGCTAATTCAGGCAGTAGCCAAATGGCTCCCTCATAACTTTAATGCCAGCAGCTCACAGAGTAGAATTTTTGCTCCCAAGACTCCACAGCTTAGAGGGAGCCTTGGTCCTGTCTTATTATTTATTATTATCATTATTTCGATTTATATCCCGCCCTCCCCGCAAGCGGGCTCAGGGCGGGTCACAACCATACATTCCATTCCAGTCTCACGTGACTCAATAAATAAATATCAGATACTAAATTAATACAGTAAAACCAGCTAAAAACAGTTACAGTGGGTAGTGCAGCTGATTTCAATTTCAGTTCCTACAGCTGGGCAGCCCCGTATCTAGGGATTTCTCCGGGAGGGGGCCTTGGGGAGATGCAGCTAATTAAATCAAAGTGAATTAAATTAATTCAATTTGGGGCCAGCCTGGGAGGGAGGCCCCCCACAAAGAGACACTAGGGGGCCAGGCCCCGCGGGCCCCGCATTACCTACGGGCCTGCAGCCGGGAATGAATGGGCCGAAGTCGATCCATAAAGGTCTCATTAGCGGTAGCCTACTGCCATAGCAACAGGGAGGTCAGCTGGTAGACGTCCGCTGCCTCAACCAAAGGCCTGGCAGAACAGTTCTGTTTCCTCTTCTGTGTAAGGTTCAAGCCCAGCGGCCCCTTCCAGACCAACACCATTTCCAGGTTATGAGCATTCAAGAGTCAAAGCCCCCTTCGTCAGCAGGGCCGGCTCATCCAGTAGGCACAGTAGGCGCAGTGACTGGGGCCCACAACACTTTTAGGGGCCAACAAAAAGAAGAAGAAGAAGAGATTGGATTTATACCCCACCCTTCACTACCCGAAGGTGTCTCAGAGCAGCTTACAAACTCCTTTCCCTTCCCCTCCCCACAACAGACACCCTGTGAGGTGGGTGGGGCTGAGAGAGCTCTGGCAGAAACTGCTCTTTTACAAGGACAGCTCTGCCAGAACTACGGCTTGCCCAAGGACATCCAGCCAGGTGCAAGTGGAGGAGTGGGGAATCAAACCCGGTTCTCCCAGATTAGAGTCCGCGCACTTAACCACCACACCAAACTGGCTCTCAGAGTGGTTTACAAACTCCTTTCCCTTCCCCTTCCCACAGCAGACACTCTGTGAGGTAGGTTGGGCTGACAGAGCTCTGACAGAAACTGCTCTTTTTCAAGAACAGCTCTGAGAGAACTACAGCTTGCCCAAGGTCATCCAGCAGCTGCAAGTGGAGGAGCGGGGGATCAAACCCGGTTCTCTCAGATTAGAGTCCGCGCACTTAACCACTACACCAGACTGGCTCTCAGAGTGTCTTACAAACTCCTTCCCCTCCCCCTCCCCACAACAGACACCCTGTGAGGGAGGTGGGGCTGAGAGAGCTCTCTGAGAACTGCCCTTGAGAGAACAGCACTGACAGAACTACGGCTTGCCCAAGGTCATCCAGCAGATGCAAGTGGAGGAGTGGGGAATCAAACCCGGTTCTCCCAGATCAGCGTCCGCAGACTTGACCACTACACCAAACCGGTTTTGATTTCTTTTTGAAGGGAAAAAAAATATGAACTTTCAGGGTCGAAGGAAATGTTTTAATTTCTTTTTCTCGCATCAGAAAGAAACAAAATGTTTGGGGCCCACTGAAATCTATTACGTTTTGCCTAAAACGGTGGGGGGGAAATGTTGAAGTATGTAAAGTTATATCAGAAATAATTTTTAAGATTGCCCTGACCTGGATAGCCCAGGCAAGCCCGATCTCATCAGATCTGAGAAGGTAAGCAGGGCCGGCCCGGGCAAGTATTTGGATGGGAGACCTCCAGGGAATACCAGGGTTGGGCAGCTGGAGGCAGCCTATGAAGCCACTTCTCTGAACGTCCTCCGTGCCCCAGTAGGAGTCGCCAGAGGTCACCATGACTTCCAGGCATGGGCACCCACACACAAATGTAAAAATTCATTGACATAATTATGGTGGGAGAGGCCTATGAAGGCAGAAGCGCCTTGGGCTCATAGTCATAACGCAGCCCTGGTTGTCAGACACCTCAGCCGAGCCGCTCCTGCTTTGACGCTCAACAGCTCATACACCCAGGGGTCATTTCCTGCAGGAGCGCAAAGGAGCGGAGCTCCGGCAGTAAAGAGCCCAGGGGGCGGGCACATGCAACAAGCCCCACCCCCTGCTCCCAGAAGCCCCAGGCCACGAGGAGCAAGAAGCTCCTTCCTTCCTTCCTTCCTTCCTTCCTTCCTTCCTTCCTTCCTTTCTTCTCTCCTTCTTTCCCTCTCCCTCCTTATTTACTTCCCTTTCCCTCCTTCTTTCTTTTCCTCTCTGTCCCCCCCCCCTCAGCTAACAATCCAAAACAGTCCAGTGACACCTTTAAGGCCAAAGTTTATTCAGGTACAAGCTCTCCCTCCTCTGCTAGGACAGATCTGCGCAGTCCCCCCCCCCACAGCTAGCAATCCAAAAGAGTCCAGTGGAGCCTAAGCGGTGGGTGTTGCCTTCTGACACACTTCCGGTGATGTCAGGGGGTGTGGCATATGCAAATAAGTTATGCTAATGAGTTATGCTAATGAGCTCCTGCACCTCTTTTTCTACGAAATGACCCTGCATACACCCCAAATCTTGTTGGTCTCTAAGGCATGGCAGGACTCGAATCCGGCTCTTCTACTGCAGACCAACACAGCTACCCATCTGAAATGGTCACCTGTGTGCATGAGCAAAATCACAGGTGCATCTGTTTGTATTCTGGATTTGGTTGTTTATGGGAGTGGGTAGTCTGCAAAATCTGAGGGAAGGTGGAATGGTACAACCCAATCTCATCAGATCTCGGAAGCGAAGCAGCGTTGGCCCTGGCTCGTACTTGGATGGGGAGACCACCAAGGAAGCCCAGGGTTGCTACGCAGAGGCAGGCAATGGCAAGCCACCTCTGGACATATCTCTTGCCTGAAAAATCCCACAGGGACGCCATGAGTCAGCTGTGAATTGATGGCTCTTTTCTCCTCTTCCACCACCACCACCTCCCAAAAGCCAGCTTTACCTCTCCCTTCCTGGCAACGGGCCACAAAAAGGCAATTCTTTGTCTCCCCAGACAGGGAAGGGATTCCCCCCCCCCATATTATAGACTCAGGTGGGGTCACCGTGTTGGTCTGAAGCAGCCGAACAAAGTCTGAGTCCAGTGGCGCGTTTCAGACCCACAAAGTTTTATTCTGCATGAACATGAAAGCTTATACCCAGACTAAAACTTTGTGAATAAAACCTTGTGGAGGAGGAGGAGGAGGAGAAGAGATTGGATTTCTACCCCGCCCTTCACTCGGAGTCTCAGAGCAGCTTACAATCTCCTTTCCCTTCCTCTCCCCACAGCAGACACCCTGTGAGGTACATGGGGCTGAGGGAGTTCTGAGAGGACTGGGACTGACCCAAGGTCACCCAGCAGGCTGCCTTTGGAAGAGGAGTGGGGAATCAAACCCGGTTCTCTGGACTGGAGTCACCGCTCTTAACCACGACACCAAACTGGAGGGTGCTTGCACACGAAAGCTTGTACCCGGAATAAAACTTTGCTGGTCTTCAAGGTGCCGCTGGACCCAAACTTTGTCCTCACACACACATGCATACAGATTTTGTCGCAGCGAGGCAGCCCTCCCGTGGGACCCCCGCAGAGTTCCCCCTCCCCGGGGGGGCTGGGAGCCTCTCCTAGCTCTGCCAGGGCCTTACCTGGGTGGAGGGGGGGATGCTGCCGGGCAGCTCTTTGAGGCCCAGAGAGCCACACTCCACGGTCATGCTGTAGCAGCGGCAGGTGATGGGACACGCGTGGGCCTGGAGTGCCACGAACCCCAGCAGCCAGAGGGTGAGCAGGGAGGCCTCTGCCGGGGCCATCCTAGACCAGCTGCTGAGGAGAGAGAGAGAGAGAGAGAGAGAGAGAGAGAAGGAAAGAGAGAGTCAGAAACCAGATCCACACACAGGGTAAGTCTGGTGCCGTCCAGCCCGCAGACAAGCGGTTGTCAGCTATGCTGCCATGAGGGTTGGGGAGGTTATCCTGTGTCTTGTTAATTGCTATTGCATTCCTTTCCCTTTCGCTATCCCTTGGCTGTAACGCTTATCTCTACAGATGTGCAGGAGGACGTTGTATTGTCTAGTGGTCTCTCATCCTTCATGAGAGATTCCCGATTCCCTGCTTTCGCCACCTAACGGTTTCCTAACTCTGCCCGTGCGCGGGAGGGTGCCTTATTGGCCCATGCTATGTGGGGATGCATACGAACGCCCTATATCCTATCTGGTTCTATGGTTTGCTGCCATTCCTAACAGTGCCTATGTTACTGCACCTATAGCTTTGCAATAAAAGTATAACCGTTCCTGAATGCGTGTACTTCGTTGTGAGCTGTGGGTTCTGACAGTGGTTGGAAGAGGTGAGACACACAGTTATGCATCAGGAGAAGAGAGTGAGAGTCCAGGAGCACCTTCAAGGCTAGCAAAATGTGTGGCAGGGGAGGAGTTGTTCGTGCGCACTTCTCCAGTTTTGAACCGGTCACCTTCAGAGCCAGTAGTGGTGAAGTGTGCGGACTCTAATCTGGGAGAACCGAAAATGGTTTAAGATGTGGTCCAGAAATAGAAAACATATTAAGACGGCTAACTTTAAAGAAAATCTACTTAAGATGTTCTATATGTGGCCTATATCACTGGAAAGATTAAATAAATATAATAAGACCATATCTAGAAATTGCTGGAAGTGCAAATTTAATATCGGTACATTTTATCATATTTGGTGGGTCTGTAAGAAGGCTGAAAAATACTGGAAGATAATAAAATGGGTTATAGAAGGAATTTTAAAAGTGGAAATACAGTTAACGCCAGAATTTTTTTTGCCAAGTATATTACCTGAAGAACTTAAAGAAACAAAAGTTTATTTAATTATGCATATTTTGGTGGCGGCAAGGGTTCTATTTGCGAGATATTGGAAAAATGAAAGCATTCCAACAAAAGATGAATTTATAAGTAAAATATTTGAAGTTGCTGAATTAAAGAAATTAACATTTACTATTCAGGGTAAAAGTGAAAAGGCGTTTGATAAAAAAGTGGGTTACAAAAGATGGAAGAGAGTAAATAACAAAGTAATTATTGAAATGATATAAATAACTGGAAGTTTTTGTTATATGAGCTGTATGCATTTATATGTTTGATTTTGTATAGTTTAAAATGATACATAAACATGGTAAAAGAAAAGAGTTTGGATGTGACCTTGGATTCCTCCTTATCAATGGAGGACCAAGTCACACATGTTACCAGGCTGGCATTTTTCCATCTTTGCCAAGCTTAGCAACTGGTTCCTTTCTTGGTGTGCCCAGACCTAGCCATGGTAATCCATGCAATGGTCACCTCTGGTATTCCATGCAATGGTCACCTTTGGTATTCCATGCAATGGTCACCTCCAGACTAGACTATTGTAACTCACTCTATGCTGGCCTACCCCTGAGACTGACCTGGAAACTCCAGCTCATCCCAAATGTGGCAGCATGAGTCCTGACAGGAACGTTATGGATGACATTCAACCAGTGCTGCGCCAGCTACACTGGCTTCCAGTGGAGTACCGAGTCAGGTTCAAGGTTCTGGTACTGACCTTTAAAGCTTTGAGCAGTCTGGGACCAATGTATCTATGGGATCTTCCTCTCCAGTATTTCCCCAAGAGAACTTTGCCCTCTACTGATAACAACCTGCTGGTAATCCCTGCTGGTAACCCCTAGCCCTAGGCTGTCCTCGACCAGGGCCAGGGCCTTTTTAGTCCTCGGTCCTGGACCCAACCTGGTGGAACTCTCTGCCAAATGACACAAGGGCCTGCAGGATCTTATGCAATTCCACAGGGCCTGTAAGGCAGAAATGTTCCACCAGGCTTTTGGTTGAGGGCAGCAATGGTTTGCTTCATTAGCTGGCACCCTTCTTTTCCTCCCCCTTCTCCTTTTTTTGCTTTGAGTTCCCTCTCCCCCTGCCCCCAAAATGGCCAGGTAGTCCAGAATTGGGATAGAAAATTTACAGGACACCATATTGTATCTTTTTATTCTGGTTCTCTTAGCTTTTATCAACTTGTATATTGAATTTTACTGTTTTGTATAGCTTTATGGCATTATGCCCTCTTATGCCCAGAGCCCAGGGTAACTTGGGATAGGGCAATTAACAAATTAAATTAATAATACTGATAATGATGATGACGACGACGATATAGCATGACAGATCTCTTTTCCACTAGCCTTAGAATAAGGACCAGCAGGTAGGAGTCCTCAAGCCAAGCCAGACAAATGAGAGAAGTACAGGGGAAGAGCTGGCTGTGGTAATGGGACTTCCTGGAAGTCCAAGGTAAGAAGAAATCCCCCTCCTTCCTCCTATAGCATTTTTGGTGTCTAGGGCCTTGACTCAACTAGTATCCTGGGTAGGTCTAGGGTTCTAGATCACCACAACTCCAAAATAAGGTTTCAATGGAATAATGTACAATGAAATGAGGTACTCAGTGAAATCACTATCCCCTATGTCCATGATGCAATAGCTGTGTCTTTCTGATTGAAGATTTCGCAGTATAGTAAGGTCATTTTTCCCCTCAGAATCTGTACCTCTTTGTGCTGCTAATGGTCCTCACTGCTGTCTTTCAACTCCTTACTGCTTGGTACCTGACCTTTAATCTCTCTTTTTATCTTCCAGGTGTAGACTCAAAGGTCACAGCAGCTAACCTGCTACATGACATCTTGGGGAAATTACTGAAACCTTTAATAAACTGGAAAGCATTTAAGTTAGTGCACAGGAAATTTCCTTCATTAAAATGTGACTCATTTTATTGGTACATGGAGGGCATTTCAGATGAGAAATGGAGGGTTGTTTGGAACTTTTAAAAAAAGGATTATATCAGTTCATGGAGGACTGCTGTTTGCTATGATATAGCTTCCATATTCCAAAGAGCTTGAGTTACATAAGGTTTGGGTAAGCCACAGGGAGTATCTATCCTGTGTTTGTGAACTCCTCAGGAGGAATGGGCTGGGCCAGACACTACTAGAGACAGAAGGCTGGATTGGGTAGGCCCTTGGTCTGATAAAGCATTTTGAGTTAGGCTCGGATCACAGATGCTGAAGAATGAGGTGATAGAATGGCAAGGGGGGTAGAGTGGAAGGTACCACTTTGGACTGCAGGTGATGGATTCCAGTTTTGAGTAGTCCTTTGCACTAAAACTCCACACCAACAGCAGGGAGGAAGCTTCATGGTTTGCTGTGCTGGTTTTCTATCTGCAGGGATTTTTTTTTCAAAAAAACATGATCCTCCACCTATACAATCCATTCTGCCACTTCAGTATTCTCCTACCTTATTTATCACCTCATTCTCCTTCAAGTGTAAATCAGGCCTAAATTCATATGTTATTCCAGAAAGAATGTTAAGCCCAAACTATCTGGGTATTTAAACAAGCAAGCTTGTGGCAGAATTCTGTAATGTCTCTCTATTTTTTCTTTCTTGTAAACTCAGGGGAATACCCAATGAAGCAAGGGTGCCAAACTCATTTGTTATGAGGGCCGGATCTGACATAAATGAGACCTTGTTGGGCTGGGCCATGTGTGTCATAAAATGTAATGCCAGGTAGCAGAGATATAAACTTTATAAAGGACACAAACTCATTTTTTAACTTAAAAACATGTTTAAAATATTAGTACTCTTGCAATATTTTGTTTATTTAACAATGTCTGATAACTGACACATATTGCTCTGAATTATTGCATCAAAATATCTGTGCTGTTGCAATCTTGACATAACGAGCCCAACAAAACACACACACTGTAGCAAGACACACACAAGCTCATACCTTAGATATCACTTTATTGGACTTAGAGGTGCTTTGTATTTCTCCTGTGCAATTGAGGCAGACAAGCAAAGCAAGCTCTCTCTTCAGGGAGGAGTCTCAGCCAATGGAAGGGAAGAAAGGCTTGCCTTTCTGTCCTGTGCGATTGAGGCAGCCTGGCCAGGAAGCAAGTTTTGGCTCATCCCCTCCCCCCAGGAGGGGGAGGAGCCTCAGCCAGTGCAGGGAACAGACGTTTGCCAATCTATCTCTCCTGAGTGATTGAGAGAGTCTAGCAAAGCAAGCTATGATGATGCAGCAGCAGCAGAACTGGAAGAAGAAGCAGGAGACAGCCAGTTCCACTGCGGGCCTGATGGAAACCTTCTGGGGGCCTGTTCTGGCCCCTGGGCCACATGTTTGACACTCCTGCAATAAAGTGTTATGTGAAAGGCTGGTCAAAGACAAGGTGTCCCCTGTTGAGTGACAGTTACAGCAAAATGACTCTAGTTAGGACAGAAGGCAAGAGAG
Organism: Gekko japonicus; assembly: GCF_001447785.1. Lineage (NCBI taxonomy): Eukaryota > Metazoa > Chordata > Lepidosauria > Squamata > Gekkonidae > Gekko > Gekko japonicus. The sequence continues at coordinate 555,151 of NW_015177034.1, read as the reverse complement.
AGAACATTTCTTTAAAAGGTGTCAAGGATTGTCCCTGTATCACAACTGTAATTTTTCCAATCAGGGCAAATAGCAAATGTAGGATAAGTGAAAGGGAGATTCTGCATTGGCTTTTCCCTCTGTTGTTTTACCAAAGGTGCAGCTCAAAACCACATTAAATACCCTGGGGCAACACCATACTGACTGCGGTCACCCCAAATGGTCATAAATCTATGCAGAAGGTATCACAAAACCCAATGATAAAAGAAAGTGAAAGCAGCATTGTAAGGAACAGAGGTTGTTTAGGCTTATATTGTAAGGAACAGAGGTTGTTTAGGCTTATATTTTGTTGGCTTTGCTGGTGGGAAAGGGTTATAAGTTTATTAGGACCCAGCCTTGCAAGTATCTGGAAACAATCTGCTCCCAGCACAACTATATTCAGCTGAGAGACTTTGTTATTGTGGAGAAGAGAGATCAGTGAACAGAGATCAGTTCGCTTGGAGAAAACAGCCACCTTGGAAGGTGGACTGTATGCATTATATCCCACTGAAGTCTCTCTCCCCTCCAAACCCTGCCCGCCTCAGACTCCATGCCCCCAAAACTCCAGGTCAAGCCCCACTCACAAACTTCAGAGTTAACACACAAATGTAATGCTGTTTACTATGCCCAACAATGGCCCCTGCCACACGGCAGGGGAAACACAGTGAAAAGTGCGGCTGTTAAAAGCCGCACCACAGTTGAGATGCCGCAGCAGGATCCCATGGATCCCCTGAGCCGCGGCACCTTTTCTCCCCGGCACGATCAGATGCTGGGGAGAAAACACAGTCCAGACGGGGAGGCTGCCAAACTGCGCATGTTGGAGCATGCGCAGTTTGGCTAAGAGCCGGGCATGCGCCGGCGCAAGGACGCATTGGCGATCCGACGGCCCGACTTGCGGCGCCCCTTCGCTATGAACCACCTAGGTAGGTGGTTCTGTTTTGATGCGGTGTTTCGCGCGAAAGGGCCGGTTCGGGGACGGAAGCACAACGCTTCCCAGATGTTGTGGTGGGATCGCGCCCGTCTGCTGCGTCCCCAAACTGTCCTTCTACCGGCTCAAAACCTAACGTGTGACCGGGGCCAATAAAGCCCAAAGCTGAGAAATTCCTCCCCTCAGCAACCATCCTAGGAACTGTAATTCTTCACCGTAAGGCAAGGGAACAACAATAACAAAGCAGCTCAAAGCCAACTGAACATTATTCCAAAGGAGTTTTCGGCTGCCTGAAATGAAACTTTGTTGGACTTAAAGGTGCCATGGGACCCAAAGGAGGGGGGGATAGCCAATGGAAGAAAGGGAAGTTGGTTTTTATCTCTCCCATGGGACTGAGAGAGCCGCCCAGAGAAGAAGTGTGCATGCATGCACACAAAAGCTTATACCTGGAATAAAACTCTGTTGATCTCTTAGGGGTGCTGTGGGGCGGATTTTGCTCCCTCTCTCAAGCCCACACTCTCTCTCTCGTTCCCTCCTCCTTTCCCTAAAGGAGCAAGGGGAGGAGACAGCCAGTGCAGGAAAGGGAAGTTGGTTTTTATCTCTCCCGTGGGAGTGAGAGAGGCAGCTGCAAAGCAGCAGCCACCCCAGAGAAGAAGTGTGCATGCAAGCAGACAAAAGCTTATACCTGGTATAAAACTTCATTTGTCTCTTAAGGGTGCTGTGGGACAACTTGGATTTTGCTCCCTCTTAATCCCCCCCTCTCTTTCCCTCCCCAAAGGAGGGAGGAGAAGACAGACAACAGCAGCAGCTCCAGAGAAGGAAGCAACAGAGAGCCAGTTGCTTGAGGGCCAGATACGAGGGCGTATGTTTGACACCCCTGGTGTAGAGGGTACCATAAAATCCAATTATCAAATAAAGTGAAAGTGGCATGCAATGCAGAGGGGAATTTCTGTGCCAATGCAGAGTCATCCAAAGTCAGTATGCCACCGGGGTGGGGACTACTCATAGTCATAAGCAGTGTTCCCTCTAAGCTGAGTTAGTGTGAGCTAGCTCACCATTTTTTAGCCTCCGGCTCACACTTTTTTGTCTTAGCTCAGGACGGATGGCTCCAAAGCAACTAATGTATGCAGTAGCCAAATGGCTCGCTCACAACTTTCATGCCAGTAGCTCACAAAGTAGAATTTTTGCTCACAAGACTCCACAGCTCAGAGGGAACATTGGAAGACATCACAATTGGGCTCTTTTTTTCAGTTCTGGGAAATTCAAAAAGAGTCTCCAAGAACTAATCCTGTTTTAGTTTTTTCTCCATGTCTTCAACAACACCATTCCTTTTTCTTATGTGAATACTAAAAAGAGGAAGAGCCTAAAACTGGCTTTCAGATACACTGAACACATAAACTCAGCCTGTGACTTTCAATAGTTCAGAATATTTCTTACTTAGCAGTTATAGGACTCCTTAATAGTCAGGAAAATGTTCTCCAGGTGATCGATCTGCCTTTTGTCCATTCTAAAAGCAAAAGAAATCCATATTAATTTTATTTCCAGTTCGCTGACATCCCACATGGGTTGATTAACAGGAGGGCATTTTTTGTAATCACAGTTTGGGAAGTGGAGCTTGGGTAACGGAGCTTAGATTGTTTTAATGGATGGATGTGTTTCTGCCTGAACACAACAAGTAATTGAAAATCACTCCTCATTGCTGCCCTGCTGGGTTTCAATTAAGCTCACCTGGGGCTAATTTGTTGGCTCTAGACTTTCTTTGTCCCAGCTCAGGAAGCAGGGTCTGGAGGACAGTCAAGGGGAATGGCAGCCTAACTTTCCATTTGCATATAGATCTCCCATTTCACTTGCCTGAAATCAGCAGCAGTGATCAGTACCACTGGTGTATGGGGGGGGTGTGTCTCTACTTTTGACAACTGCACAGCAGATTAAAAAAAAACCAGCCAGTGAAGTTTTCCCCCACCCCCCATCTTTGCACCTGCTTTTCATGAAACTGTTAAAGACACCAGAGATCTGCCAGAAAGATATCACTCAGACAGAATGGAACAGATTAAGAGGACCAGTTATTTCTTTTGGTTTGGATCCTGTGGCTTCTTTCAGCAAAGGGTTGTTTCTTGTTCTTGGGAAACGATCATTGCTCCATTGGAGGAAGTCTTCCTCACTTGGCAGAGGAGAGCTCGGAAGACTCCTGTAAATTGGATCCTTCCATCAGAGGAAATCTGTCTCAAACAAGGAGGACTTGGTAGAAGGGAAGCACTAGATTCAACCTTGCACAAATGAATCATTGGAGTCAATCCAGTTATTTGAGAACATTATTTTGACTTGATCCTTTATTTATTTTCCATTCCTGATACTCAAGTTTCCTGGATTTAACTTATTGCTACATCTGGTGTAATGTAGTTTTGCTTAAGAAAAGCATTCAAGCATAGATGGGGAAAAGGCAGCAATCCTGCACTGTGCTGCATTTTACAATGAATTGTATAAGTGAACAAAAAACTGTATAAATGGCTCCTTGCACATTTATATCAGGTTTCTTGGAGGAGGAGGAGGAGGAGGGGTCATGTACTATTCATAAAGTTCCCTGTAATAAAATCAGAATAAATGTATATCTTTAACAATTACTCTTCTCCTTCCCCAAAAAAGATCTTGATGTCTCAAAATATATATTCTGCATTTATTAGGACCAATTCATAAATAGGAAAACCACCAGTTTAAATTATTCTAATCTAACTCCTTTTTACCAATCAACGGGTTAAGAAATGAGATAAATATGTATTGACAGTTACCATCAAATAGCTCTGGGGAGTATTTAGGAAATGTGTGTGGAAGATTCATTATTATTAATGGAGCACTGTCAATGCATAGGAAAGATAAAATCGGTCCTTGCTTTGCCCTTGTTTCAGTCTAGTTGTCATTTTAATTAATGGCCTGAATGAAGGCTTGGCAAAGGGGTGCCTCAAGTAAAGAAAGGATGCCAAAACGGGAAGGATGGAATACACTTCTGAAATCAGCTAAGTGGCCTTAAGTGAACTTTATCATTTGGGGAACAGGACTGTAAAAACAGGGTGCATTTCAGGAGTGACAAATATAAATGGCTGCAGGGAAGAAAAACTCACAAAGCAGCAGAGTGAGAAAAAGAGGACAGTGCAGAAGGGCCAACTGAATAACGAGGCGACAATATGATGATACCACAAGAAGGTCAATAAACAGAACCCTCTGATGAAATAATACGTCGCCCCTGAAGCTGCTATGACAATTCGATAGACTTAAAGACTACTTTTTGTGTGTAGATTCGGGTGGATAGCCATGTTGGTCTGAAGTAATAGAACCAAGTTTGAGTCCAGCGGCATTTTTAAGACCAACAAAGTTTAATTCTAGGCATGCACACAAGAGTTTATATCCAGTATTAAACTTTGTTTGTCTTAAAGGTGCCACTGGACTCAAACTTGGGGTGTGTGTGCATATATTAACCTAGTGGATTTTGGTGGGGTAGATCAGACTTGCAACCAGGGTTGACAATCTCCAGGCGGTAGCTAGAGATCTCCCACTATGGTAGTTGATCTCCAGATGACAGAGATCAGTTTCCCTGGAAACAAATGGCTGCTTTAGAGGGTGGACTCTATGGCATCGTACCCTGCTGAGGTCCCTCCCCTTCCCTCCCCAAAACCCCACCCTCCTCAGACTCCACCCCCAAAATCTCCAGGTATTTCCCTAACCAGAGATGGCAACCCTACTTGCAATTGCTTTGACATGCAGGGTTTTCTAAAGAGTTTTCAGGATCCTGAAATTCTGTGAAACGACCCACTAGTCAGAGATATAAGGAGGACTGTTTTGCTGCTTGCTTTCAACAAGATTTCCTTGTACATTTGTAAATAAATCAATAATCCACCAGCACTCCCAGCTTTCCCATATGGAAATAAATGCTGTAACTTTAGTCCTGGATCCTAGGGAACTGGGAGACATGTAGCAATGCCACATCTGTCTATGCAAATAGGGAAGGTCATGGGGGGATGCTTTGGAGAGACACAACCTCCAATTCCACAAATATTTGGCAACTCTCTGAGCATTCTACAAAAATGAAGGAGGTAATTGAGGGCCTCCCATTCTCCCTGACTGGAGTTAGTTGGAGACATTGCGAGCCCAAAGTCCCGCCGAGCTCGCGCTGGCAGGAGAGGGCTGAATTGGCTCATTGTGAGGCATGAAGTGAAGGACGCCGGCGCTGCGAGAAACGCAGCGCCGGACAGGGTGCAGAGCCAGCCTATTTGGGCTTGGCTCCTGCCCTCTGCCTTAGCAGTCCTTTTGTGTGCTCGGTGAAAGCTGCTGGGCTGGCTTCGAGAGGCCTTTGGCCTGAGAAGCAGCAGCAGCAGCAGCTCTGTGGGGCCTCTCCTGTTGGCCCGGGGAGCAGCAGGCCGCTGCGGCGGCCGGTGGTAGCTGGCCGCACTGGCAGCCGGAGTCTGGGGGCCACAACCGTGGCCACAGGATCGGGGCCACATTGGTGGCTGACGTGTTGGGGCTGCAGCGGTGGCCTGGTCCTAGAGACCGCTGCCTCAGTCTGATCTTGGGGCTGGGCTGCTAGCTTCGGGAGGCCTTCAGCCTGGGAAACAGCAGCAGCGGCACGGCAACAGCGCTCTTTGTCTTCTACGGGCCCTCTGTTGTGGGCCCGGGAAGCGGCGGGCTGCGTCTGCAGTGGCGGCCTGATCCCTGGTCTGTTGCAGCCCCACTGTTTTGTTTAAAAAAAGAACAACAATAACAAACATGCCACTCTTCTTTAGGTTGGGGGGGAATCCTAGAGGGCTCGGTCATGGGGTGGCTGCACCATTGCCACCCCCCCAATAGCCCCCACCCCAATTACACCCCCCCAAAATAATTATTTCACTGTGATCCAGGTGGCTGCACTGGGTAAGGCTGCTTGCCCCCCCCATATTATTAAAAATCAATAAATACATAAAATCCCCCATTCCTTTCAGCCAGGGAGCCCAACCCTTCACCCCTATTTCTTATTAAAGCATATTGTGGTGGGAACTGGGTCTCTATAGGCATGATGAAGCTATTTTGTGCGCTTGAGGCAATTTGGTGGGAGGCAGCCATTTTAGGTAGTTCTCTGAGTACCGCCATTTTATAGAAGGATCAGTTTGAATCTAAAAATTTGCCTACTCCTGACGAGCATTCTGGAAAGTGTAGGTGAGAGGGGGTAAGGATATTGGCCTGAAGAAAACCAATCCCCTGCCAGTTGGCATTGGTTGTAAGGGCCCGTTGATTTCATTTCTGCCTACATTATAGACCTTAGACAATGATAATTCTAGGCCTCAATTTCCTGTCTTTCAGGGTGCAGGATTGCCAAACAATCCAAAGAATTAAGTCTTGTCTGCTTTATAGAGACTTAATGTGTGGAAATGCACAGTTGTGGTTTTTCATGGGATGGAGGTAAAGAATTTCATCAGACAATTAGCATCCCTTTAAAGGGGCCGGGCTTCCTTGCTACCCAGGAATATCAATGTTATTTCAATGGATCAGTGCAAACATAAGCCCTATGAACATTGGGCAGTGCCTTGCAAGTCACAATGATGGTGTAAAGGTAAATATTGCTGTGTAGATTCCTTTGCTACCCAGGGAATATCAGTAAGTTATTTCACTTGATCTGTGCAAACATAAGCTTTATGAATATTGGGCAGTGCCTTGCAAATCGCAATGACTGTGCAAGCGAACATTGCTGTGTACATGTAATGGAATTTCTACAGCATTCTATGAAGGTCTTGGGAAAAGGGAGGTCTAGAGGACGAGGGGCAACCCAATTGCATGGCAGTAGGAAAAGGGTCAATTTTACACCCTGGGGTGTTACAGTACTTCATGTCATGAAGATGGTTACCGCTTTAGGCATGCGGATGGAACTCTGATGACCAGGCACCAGTTTGCGGTGGTAGTGCCTGGGTGTCAGAACCCAGAGCCAACAATGAAGTACACGCATTCAGGAACGGTAATACTTTTATTGCAGAGCTATAGATGCAGTAACATAAGCACTGTTAAGAATGGCAGCGGCCCCATGGGCATAATAGGATATAGGGTATTCGTATGCAACCCCCCCCCATGGCACTGGCCAATTAGTCACTCTCATGCGCACTGGATAAAGCTTGGAGACCGTTAGGTAGCTAAAGCTGAGAACCAACACTCTCCCACGGCACCTAGGAGAAACCCAGACAATACAACTCCCTCCTGCACATCTGTATAGATAAGCATTTTGGCGCAAAGCAGAACAAGCACAGAAAGGAATGCATTAGCAATTAACCAGACACAGACTGAGCTCCCCAACCCCCATGGCAGCATAGCTGACACTGGGCTTTGGGACAAGTTGGGCCTTTCCCGGGGTGAAGTTTGGAACTCACTCTTCTTGGTTCAGTGCCGCTTCCACTACAGCTGCCCTGGGCTATGCGTTCCCTTGCTGTGCAGTAGGGTCAGTGGAACCTTGTTCAGATCAGGACATTCGTTTGGTCACTGTGCTCCATTTTGGGGGTCATGCTAGTGACAACCTTTTGCCTAGCATTCGAAAAATGGAATTGTAAAGTTAAGTTATTAATGAGGTTTTTTCTTTCAGGTGCTGCTGGCCGCAGGGCGAGATGAAGTGTCAACACATGCGGCCACAGCACGGTCTTTTGGGCCACCCTCCAGGCCACGAGGACACCCTGGCCATGAAGGCCCTTGTGCTACAAGCTGAGGCTGACCTTGCAATGATGAGAATAAGGTGGCCCAGAGTTCACATGGTCTGGTCAGCTAGTCTGCTTCACCATGACGGACAATGCCATGGTGCTACATGCAGGGGCTGTCCTTAGGGCTCTTTTTGTAGCAGGAGCTCCTTTGCCTATTAGGCGACACCCCCCCTAATGTAGCCAATCCTCCAAGAGCTTACAGAGCTCTTCTTACAGGGGCTACTGTAAGCTCTTGCAGGATTGGCTACATTAGGGTGTGTGTCGCCTAATAGGCAAAGGAGCTCCTGCTACAAAAAGAGCCCGGGGCGGCGGTTGCGATGATAAGGGCAAGGAGGCCCAGAGTGCAGACAGTCTGGTTGGCTATGCTGCTTCGCCATAATGGACAATGCCATGGTGATACAAGCAGGGGCTGACCTTGCAATGACAGGAGCAAGGTGGCCCAGAGTGCAGATGGTCTGGTTGGCTAGTCTGCTTCACCATGAAGGGCAAGGCCCTGGTGTTACAAGTAGAGGCTGACCTTGCAATGATAAGAGCGAGGTGACCCATAGTGCAGGTAGTCAGGTTGACTATTCTGCCCCGCCAAGTTGGTGCAATTTGGGGACCCCTGCTAGGCGTAGAGACAGCTGGTGGCCTGTGGTGCAGCGGGTCTTGTCTGCAATGTTGCTGTGCCAGGTGGCGTTGCCTAGGGGTCCTAGGTCCTTGGACAGGGTGAGATGAAATGCCAAAAGGCAGCTCAGGAGTACCTTGGAAGATGGCTTGGTCCTCTTCTTGTTGCATCCTGATATACGGGTCAAGTTAATGAACCTGCACAGGGGAAATGGGGTGCACCTCTCTAACAAGGGCAATTATATATTTCTTGCAGATTTGAGGCGAGGGGTGCTGTTGGCGCTGGATCGCTTGGTGGGGGCCAAGGCCTAAGCAGAGGCTTGACCTTTGCTATGGTGGGATAATGCAATCAGGATGCGAACTGGTGAGCACCTGGGCATTGTTATAAAGGAATTAAAGGATCCTCCAGGAACGGCTTTCGGGCCTTTGCGGCTCAAGGCCGGGAAGGGGTAATCTTCCTTAGAACAATCTGGCTGGGCCTACCTTGGCAGACCTTTGCAGTTTCTGGAGTGGTGGGCCAGGGGTTCTATTGAATATGCCAAGCCGCTGATCAAAAGCTACCTTAGGTGGCTTGAGATCGGGGCAGGTGCATTAGCCAGAAGGAAATGAAGGTGGTCAGGAGTTTGACACCTGTCATATTCCTCAGTACATTCTAGCAACCCCTAACCAGTTGTTTGTTTATAAATTAATTAATAAAGTGGCCCTTGTTAAATCCATATTGGTGTCTGTCTCTTCCTTCCAGCTGAGGGGGCAATGGTGCCATACCACCACCAAAGCAAAGAGTATGTATAACTTGAAGGCAACAGAGGAATGTGCCATGGCAGGCCAGCCACCTGGAATGTCCTGCTGTTGCTGCTCTCTCTCTCTTCTGATATCCTCCTCCCTCCATATGAAGGCATCAGTGGGAATTTAAGGGCTGGTCCTGCTGCACATACACCTTCAAATATCAGATCAAATACTGAAAGTCAGTTGTAAGAGATCTTAAAAATCTGCCATACACTGAATCAGACCACTAATCTTTCTTGCTCAGTGGCAGCCGCCTGAAATCTGTATCAGAGACTGGGATTCAGTCAGGGGTTTCGGCACTCAAAACATGTCTGCCACAGAGCTATGATCCATTTCCAATCCAAATATTAAATCTTCTTGCTTGCCAAATGCAGTCGAATATATCAAATATCATAAGCCGTCATAATTTCAACAATGATTACCAAAACCCAAAATCCTTGGAACTGCCAAACTCTTAGTATGAAACGCTGAAATAAATTACCACAGTATAATACCATCTGAGCTCTGACCTGGATAGCCTGTTCTCATCAGATCTCAGAAGCTAAAAAGGGTCACCCTTGGTTAGTATTTGGACAGGAGATCACCAAGGAAGTCCAGGATCATGACACAGAGGCAGGCAATGGGACACCACCTCTGATTGTATCTTGCCTTGTAAACTCCGTGGGGTCAACATAAGTCAGCTGTGAATTTAAAAATGACCATCTGTATTCAAATACCACATATCATTAGAAGTCAGCCACTGACTTCAAACATCAACAATTTGCTGAATATTTTCTACCCAATTATGCAGGGATGTCTATAGCAATGGGGGGGGGACTCATCTTGTCTCTAGCTATAAGAAATGGATTCATTAAGCAATATTTAACTTCAAGAAATGGTTAAAAAAATTACCCTTCTATTTCAATATATCTAGAACAAACTAATGTTTAAACAGCCTGCATTTCTTGAGTACGCTCTGAAGAGTAATAGGAATGAGTACAGCTATCTTTTGGGGAAATTGATGAATCCAGAATGGAATGTGTGTGAACCAGTCTTGATGATTTTTTATGTTGGAGGAAGTTCTAACGAAACGGAAGATTGAATCCGGAGAATTTCGTCACATCACCTGAAACAACAAACAGCAATTCATTATACTACTGGAAATTTGTATTTTTGCATACTTGTATGACTTGATCACCACTAGTTTCTTCAATAATTATTACAATTTTGTGTGCACGCTTTGCCGTATTTTTTGCTTATCTTGGGTCGTTTGTACTGCAAACCCCTTATCTTGATGTGCCTGTGAAATCTCCAGCAATTTTGCAGGGCCATGAACATGGAGCTTTTCCGCTGGGCATATCAGTGAGAGTGACGGTATGCCAGCCAAGCCTTGCCGACTCATCAAGGCATGTACTCTGTATAGGTAAGAGATTAATATGATTTAGACTAGATGTGTATTCAAGCTGATTAGAAGATCTCCTTTCTTGGGTTTTTAGTCAGTAGTGGGTATCTTTTCTTTATCCCCTAAATGTAGTCCCCTCCCTTATTTCTGTTATAGTTTGTAGTTTTAATAAAAATGCAATAAAAATTCCCCATTGGGGAGCAAAAAAAAAGATATTCTGGTTAGCAAAGCATAAAAGTATGTGGGAAGATTGTGCTATTGATATCAATAATAATAATGATGATGACAATGATGATGATGATAATAATAATAATATGATAAACTGTGTTATTCCTTAATGTGGCACAACACTCTTTAGTTGCTGACACCATACATAAACAACTGTCTGCCCTCCACCCTGGTCCCTCATCAACAAGGGTGTGGGTGTGTGTTCCTTTATACACAGTGATGGATCTGTGGGTGTCCTTGTGGTGTGCAAGCCTGCTTGTCATAGCGCCCCACTCAAAATGGCTGGCATTTTGTTAGACAATAAATCAGCAATAAATGGGTGAAGCAGCAGCAGCTTTCAAACTCAAAATGCCAGTGTTAGGCTTGGCCAAAGCACTAGGCCCTAGCATGTCATCCGGTAACACTGCCAGAACTGTAAATTCTACTGATTTACTGCTCTGTTGAAAAGTGAGCCTGTTCCTTCTAGAGCCAGTTTGAGATGCAGATTATAAATGCAGTTTCCTTCTGAAATGTTGGTCTCTATCACTTCATTAAAAGTGATAGATACTCATTTCCTCCCTGAAGCAGGAAGCTAAACATTACATGCAAGCAAGTTACGTAACTTCAGTTGCATGTGCAGGACTTTATAGGTAGCCATGCTAAAATAGGAATTGGGGGGAGGGGGACCTGGGGATCAGACTATTCTGTCAAACTAAAAACAAATATAAAGTCTGTTTCTTAGAAAAATGTGATTTTCACATGGAAACACTCATACATTGTCTTGTCCATCAGGAATCTGGAGGAGACATGAAAAGTAAAATAATAGGTTGGCATTTCAGTGAAAAAGGAACTCCACATTGTTCCTGTGTTCTGAAATTCATGTTTGCCAAGTTCATAACCATGAGTGACATTTGTGCGGGGGGATAGGTGAGAGGGAGGGGGTGCTAAAGCCTACTGTGCCACAGAATTCCCTCCTGCAACTGTATATTTCTGAGGTCATATCCCCCCAGCTGGAAGAACTCCCAGTGCCAGAGCATGGTTGGGGGAAAGAAACACAGGAAATTTAGCTGAGGGGAGAAGGACTGAGTATGTCAATTTTTCTCTGTAATGCCCCCCAGTTTAGAATGGTATTTTCTTCTGCAAGCAGTGGGTGTTAAGGGTAACCAAAGATCCAGGTGCTTAGGACTCTTGTTGTATAAAATAGGGATGAGCACAAACCAAGTAAATGTGGTTTGTGGCACACCTATGAACCAAACTACAGACTGTCAGGGACAAAACCCTGTTCGTACGAATCCAACCGGTTTGGGAAATTCATGATGCAGTAGAATGGCCTCCCAGTGTGCTAGAAAAACCAAACTTGCAGCAGATCTTTGGCTGATTTACAGGGTCTGAATTACACCCCCCACCCAAGAAGGTGCCCTCAGGAAAATGCTTTCTGGGGAAATCAGGTGCAGGTTCAGGAGTGTATTGAACAGCCCCAAGTGTGATAGAGACATCAAAGTCACAGGTCCTCTCTGGCTGACTCTCTTCTACCTGTCCTTCAAGTCTGTGAGTATTGGAGTTATGGCATCTGAGTTATGCCCCCCAATCAAGGGGCCCCCATACTCCACTGTTTCCAATGGAGGGGGGAAAGCAAAAAAGCAAAGGCAGAAGCCCAGCAGAACCAGAACAGAATCAAAGTCCCCAAGAATCTCTCCAGTAACAAATGATGGTGGGGGGCATTTTTGCCAACTCAGCAGAATGTACCCTGAGACCACCTGAGACCAAACGCAAACCAGGGTGCAATGACATATGTCGATGTGGTAGCTCTAAGTCCTGAGACATATGTAGATGTGGTGGCTTCAAGCCCTGAGAAGTAAGTAGACATGGTGGCTTGAAAGCCCTGAAAAGTAGTTATACCTGGGGGCTCAAAGCCCTGTGAAGTAGGTAGATGTGGGGCTCAAAGCCCTGTTAAGGTAGATGACATAGTGGGTCGAAAGCCCTGAGAATGGAGTAGATGTGGTGGATCAAAAGTGCTGAGAAGTGGCTAGACATAGCAGCTCAAAGCCCTGAGAAGGAAGTAGATGTGGTAGCTTGAAAGCCTTGAGTCAAAAGCTCTGAACCCCAAATCCCAAAGCATGTAATGATGTGAGTAGATATGGTGGCTCCAAGCCCTGAGTCCTCCCTTCCATCTAAATGCCCAATGATGTATGTAGACATATGTATGAAGATATACGCTCAAGAGCCCTGAAAAGCAGTTACACCAGTGGGCTGGTAAGCCCTGAAAAGTAGTTAGACCTGGGGTTTGGAAGCCCTGAGAAGGAAGTAGATGTGGTGGGTCAAAGCCTGAGATAGAAGTAGACGTGGTGGCTCAGATCCCTTAGAAGGAAGTAGACATGATGGCCCAAAGCCCTGAGAAGGAAGTAGATGTGGTGGGTCAAAGCCCTGAGGTCGAAGTAGATGTGGTGGGTCAAAGCCACAAGATGGAATTAGACGTGATGGGTCAAAGCCCTGAGATGGCAGTAAATGTGGTGGGTCAAAGCCCTGACAAGGAAGTAGGCAAAGTGGCTGGAAGCCCTGAGAAGGAAGTAGACGTGGTTAAAAACCCTGAGATGGAAGTAGATGTGGTGAGTCAAAGCCCTGAGATGGAAGTAGATGTGGTGGGTCAAAGCCCTGAGGAGGAAGTTGACATGGTGGCTGTAATGTATCCAGTCCAGACAAGTCCAGACAAGTCCAGAGACAAACGCAGAGCCTCGCTCCAAAAGACAATGGACTATGCGGATCCCAGCCCACTCCAATCAGGGGGCTAGGTTCCCGGCCGAGAGCCTATGGGACTCTCGGCCACTGTAAATAACCTATAGGGAAGTAGGGGTGTGTTTTGGGTGGCGGTTTCTCGGGGGATATAAGCTGGCCTGTGAGCCGGCCAAAGTCGTCTTGTTCCGGATAGAATAAAGTACACTTTGCTGAAATCACTCTCCGTTTGCGTACTTTTCAGTGGCTCAAAAGTTCTGAGTCGACCCCAGACACCCAAACCCCAAAGCATGACCTCGGGCTGAAACATACAGCCATCACCTGAAAAAGAGATGGAAAGGTAGGGACCCCAGACTTTTGAAGAGGGCTCCTCAAAGAACCCACATATCAGCAGGAAGGGTGTAATGAATGTGGGTACTCAGCTAAGGCACTCACTAGCTAGGGTGGAACCAGGCAGGTGCAGAGCACACCCACCAAAGGGGGTGTTTTATTCGACTCTGCAGCTGTGTCTGGAGTGCACTCATCCATTGCGGCAAATACTTCTACTGCGTGGATAAATGAAAACATAATTGAAACTGGCAGCACCCCACTTCAAGTCTAAAAAGGCAGATTAGGACAGACGGAAAGGCAGACCAGACATCCCCAGAGTTATGACGGGCTCCCAAAAGTACCCCACAGCAGCTGGGAGGATATAATGAATGTGGGTACTCAGCCAAGGAACCCACTAGCTAGGGCAGAAACAGAAAGGTGCAGAGCACACCCATCGATGGAGGTGTTTTATTTGACTCTTCACCTGGGTCTGGAGCACACCCATCTGTTCATAGACACCCCCCCCCCCCATGGCTGAAACATGCAGCCAGCATCTGAAAGATGGATGGAAAGGCAGGCACCCACAGACTTTTGACAGGGGCTCCCCAAAGTAGCCCCCATGGCAGCAGGGAGGTTTTAAGGGCACTTGGCCAAGGAGCCTACTACCTAGGGTGGAAACAGATGGGTGCAGAGTGCACCCCACAAATGGGGGTGTTTTATTTGACTCTGCCCCTGGGTCTGTAGCATGCCTATCCATTGCAGTGAATACATGGAAAGACACGTGAAGCTGCCAGGACCACCCATAAGTCTAAAAAGACTGGTTACGAGGGACAGAAAGGCAGACTGGGCAACCCCAGAGTTTCGACGGGGGCTCCCCATAATGATGCCACTGCAACTTCATGCCAGCCAGACACCATTATGTAAGAAGAGTTTCTAGAACGTTTCCAGGCCCCCTCATGCCCTAAGACAATGATCCCCTGGTTATGGCCCACCCCTAGGTTAAATTTCTGGATGGTTCTTCACTATTAGTGGAACACATTGTACAGATAAGAAATCATCTGTTGTGATTGTGAATTGTACAGATGCAATGGGAAAGGGCTTGCTGGTAGAGGCAGATGTTTGTAGAGGTGGATGTTTGATGAGGTGGATGCTGTTCTATGAGGTAGGTGTTGTGCTATGAGGTAGATGTTGGTTAGTTCATGAGGTAGGTGTTTATGAGGTAGATGTCTCAGTAGAGTCAGCCATCCTCCCAAACAAGCTCCAAGGGTGCAACCCATGGGCCACATGCCAGATCACACAAAGAAGATGAGGAATGGGGGATGGGGACACATGGGGGACAACACCGGGAGGCCTTTCATGGCTCCTGCTACTGATTTCCCACTGACTGTTTTGGTAGATCATTTTTCCAGGCCTGAGGTTAGAAAATACAGGTTGTGGTGGGGATATTCATGTTGAAACAATAAAGGATTAATGAAGTATCAGTTTTCTTGTGTGGCTGAAGTGCCAGATATGCTAGGGAAACAATGATCGTTGGATGAAGCCTTCATTACCAGCCATTCTATCCCAAAAGGGGGGTGGGGGGATAATTTCAGGCAAACTGCAGAACTCTTTTCTAAGCTTTTTTAGAGCCACTGAAAGAACATCAGATTGAGTCCTAAAGTACAAAAAGAAAGTAATTAAAAGTGGTAAGTGGAATAAATGTTGTTTTCATTTGGAACCCAGCAGTTTGGAGAGCCAACGTGGTGTGGTGGATAAGAGCAGTGGAGTCCAATCTGGATAACTGGGTTTGATTCCCCACTCCTCCATATTAATTTTTATTTATTTTTATTTAACTTTAGACTTGATATACCGCCCTAACCCCCGGGGGGGGGGTCTCTGGGCGGGTCACATATTTTGTGTTCTAAGAACTTGTATTCCTAACTTGGGCCACATCTAATGTTTGGGGGTGGGACTGCCTACCAGCACCCTGGTGGTGGGATCCTTGATGGTCTCTCTGTCTGCTGGCTCGGCTTCAGCGTCTAGCTCGATCTCTCCCACCGGCGGCTGGGTCGACACGGCGTCCACTTGATCTTTCTTTTGGTTGCTGGCTCTGCACAGCGCACTCAAGGCCTCCGATGTTCCCACGGCAACTGCCGGCAGGTCTGCGCAGGTGCACGGCTCGTGTGCGTTTCCGGCCCTGGCTCCGTCCATCAGGCACCGCCGTGCCTGTGTCACATGCCGCCGTGTGTCTCCCACCTCCGCCGTCACTGTTGCCCGATGTTTCTCCACTCCGGCCACCAGGGATCGCTCCATCTCTGCCAGCACTCGCCACCACTGCTGCTGCTACCAATATCACGCTGCCATCCACGCCGTCCGAGACACCACCACACGACCTCCTCAGAGGTGGGTGCCCCCTACCCATCTAAGGGTAGGTACACATTTGTCTACTCTCATTGTTGGTATTAATTGCTTTCGAGCCGCTGGGTTGGCGGGAGCTGGGACGAGGGCCGGAAGCTCACTCCGGCCGCGGTGGGTCTCTAACAGCCTTATGGGCTGTTCGCTAGATGTTATGGCAGGTGTTTTACTCCCTGCGCCACTGCTCCCATCCTGTTGAGTGACCCTGGGCCAGTCACAGTTTTTTCAGAACTCTCTCAGCCCCACCTACCTCACAAGGTGACTGTTGTGGGGAGAGGAAGGCAAGGCAATTGTAAGCCACTGAGACTCCTTAGGGTGAAATAAAGTGAGGTATAAAAACCAACTCTTCTTCTTCGTCTTCTTCTTCTTCGTCATCTTCATCTCCTTCCTGCCTTTGGAAAAATCAGTAAAAAATTTCTGCATCCTTTGAAAGCTCCTAGAGATTCCCATCTTCAGCCTATGAACTCAAGCAATTAAATTTATCTGGCTTAAATTCACCTTCAGTTTCAGCAAACTATGCTGCTGTTTTGCACTTATTGTTTTCACTGCCAGTGCTTGTTTAGCCCCCCCCCCCCACACACATGCATTTGATACAGCTGTTGGTCAGAAGAGCCTGCATAATCCATTCTTAGCAATCAAACTGAGAAGATTTTGCATTAGTTATGTGTAATCACCAGATAATAGTATTTATCCATTATATAATACTTTCAGTGCTCAAAGTACTTAGTATACCTTATATTGTTGTAATCCTATAAAATAGGAAAACATATTGCAGACTGGGGGGAGGGGATAGCTAAGAGTGCCTTGCTTAAGACCACCTGGCAAGGTTGTGGCTGATCAAATTTGAACGGGGGGTGGGGCACCCAAGTCACAGTCCAATCACTTGGCAGCTGAGCCTCTCCTGCTCACAACAGGCCTAAGTACAAAGTGAACATCTAGTTATTGCAGCATTGGTCAGATAACAAAGTTATCCAAAGACACCATGCTAAATGAAATGTCCAAAGACCATATACAGAAACATTGGTGCATCTCCTTCTTGTTCAAATAGCTGATTGATCAATGTTTAGAGGGCAGCCACTGGGAGCTTTACAGAAGAAGAAGAGATTGGATATATAACCCGCCCTTCACTCGGAGTCTCAGGCGGCTTACAATCTCCTTCCCCTTCCCCTCCGCACAACAGATACCCTGTGAGGTAGGTGGGGCTGAGAGAGCTTTTTCAAGAACTCACCTCCACTTTCTTACCTTTATTATGGTAAGAAATCAAACAGTAACATTTCATACTTTCTTTTTTTCATATATCTAATCTGTAGGAATGACAAATGATTATGTTTGTATGTTTATGATCCTTGCTTTATTTCGTAGTTTTATTTGTTAGTCTTAGTAATCCCCTTATTTCCCCCTTCCTATAGTGTTTGTAGAAAAGCAATAATAATAATAATAATTAACAACAACAACAATAACAACAACAACAACAATAATAATAATAATAATAATAATAATGATGATGATGATAACAATAATAATAATAATAATAATAGAAGGAAAAGCTGGTTTCAGTGGAAGGACACTGCAGTGACAGAAACAATGGCAGAGATCACAGCTTCTGTTTCCAAGTCTGATTCTTAGCTTCATGTTTCTGAAATGAGGAATATCTGCTCATGTATTTGATTACTATAAATGCAATTCTATTAATATAAAGCAGTCCCACCTAGGGTCATGCATTCAGATCAACCTGAGCCAAAAAAACTACCCCCCCAGATACTTTCATGCGCTCCATGTGGGACAGCAGCTCTAGGGCTGGCTTTTCTTGCAGCCCAGTTTAAACCAAAGTGCAGGAGAAGCAGGCCAAACCACTGGGAGCCATGTGCTCTGTGCAGCACAGCAGCTCCTGGGGCTGGCTTCTCCTGTAGCCCAGTTTAAACTGGACTGCAGGAGAAGCAAGCCCAGCCAGGATCAGCTGCGCCCACAGGGAGCAACTTGTTCCCCACTGGCTCAGCTTTACACTGGCTTCTCCCAGTTTGAACTAGGCTGCAGGAGGAGCCAAGCCAGCCCCAGGACCAGGCTGACTTTTTTTTTTTAACTGGTATTTTTCTTCTATGGTCTATTGGACCCTAAAACTGTGGAATTTCCCAAAAAAACCAACAACCCCAAAACAAAACCATCCTGGATCCAAATACTGTATCAGTATTGGGAGCTGCGGTGGCTCAAGTGGTTAAGACGCTGAACTGCAGGCTGGGGAAGGTCAGAAGTTCAGCAGTTCGAGACCCAGGGGTGCCGCATGATGGAGTGAGCTCCCGTCTCTAGTTCCAGCTCCTGCCAACCTAGCAGTTCGAAAGCAAGAAATTGCAAGTAGATAAATAGGTACCACTTTGGTGGGAAGGTAACAGCGTTCCGTGCGCCTTGTGTTTAGTCATGCCGGCCACATGACCACGGAAATGTCTTCGGACAGTGCTGGCTCTTCGGCTTTGAAACGGAGATGAGCACCGCAACCCTAGAGTCGGATTGGACTGGGTTTCGAGCAAGAGAACCTTTACCTATTAGGAGCTGAGGTGTCCAATAGACTCAAACCGAAAAGTACCAGTTAAAAAAAAATGCACACCCCTAGTCTCACCATCATTTTAATCAAATGGTTAGAACTCATCAGGATGCAGCTTAAAACAAATAGACTTTCCTTGCTGTATAATCACATGTATGTAAGTGCCTTATACTTTTGGTCAACAGCAATATTTGGAAGAAGCTGATTCAGTTGGGCTTCTGCTCACCTTTCAGGGACTTTCGCTGGGGGAGTGATGGGGATGACAGTGCTGATTCTGCTGGACCTCTCAGTTGTGTTCAACATCATCTTTTGATACAGGAGATAGAATTATTAAGAGGAATTATGTTAATTCTCTCTGTGTACCCGAAAAATGATTTTCTTTCCCTCTTTTGGGGATTTTGGAGCTTGTTTGAAATCAATTCCATATTTATCAAAAGAGAAATTCAAACAAAGGATAGTTCTACACAATTTTAGAATTCCGTTCTGTAGAAGTTCCTATCCTCCTGCTAGAGCTCTTTGTGTTATATAAAAACAAAAGAAAACACCAACCTTTCAAGAGCTGATGTTACCAAAAGACACGTAGGGGTATAGCAGAAAACTACAAGGAGAAATTAAATAAATTCTTCTTTTGAAAAAGAAAAATGAATTAGAGGAATGAATGGCTAGAACTTTAAAAAGTGACTGTCAGAAAAAGAAATTCCACTTCCCAGAATAATGCTAATGGGAGGTGGGTACACCACTTTGCAGTGCTCCAGTTCTTCTGGGATTGTAGAACCCTCTGTGTTGTGGTGGGAGACTACAGTTTCTCATGTCACAGGTCTGACTCCCATGCTGTTCAACTCCTACTTCTACATGAAACGATTGGGAGAGGTCTTCCAGGAACATGTAGTGCAGTATCATCAATACCTTGATATCACCCAGCTCTGTTTCTCTTTTTCACCTTTTCCAGGTGAGACAGTTGAAGCCTTGAATAGAATCAGGAAGTGATATTTGACTGAATGAAAATGAATATGTTGCATTTTAATCCAAATAAGACATATGGTCTGATTGACCTGTATGGATCCAAACAAAATAATACTGCCATGGTTATCCATTCCTTTACAACAATATACTCTGTTTGGAACTGACCTTGAAGAACCTAAGCAGCCTAAGCTCAGGATATCTTTTGGAGTCTCTCCTCCCATATGAACAAGCACAGAATCTCTTCACAGGGAGATCCTGTTGTGTCCACCACAAGCAGGGCCTTTTCTGTGTCGCCCCACTATTGTGAAACTTGTTACTCTAAGAAGTGTGCCTTAACTTATTCCAGTGGGCATTTGGCACACTAATTTAGATGTTTTAAAAACTATCTGTGGCCCCGGTCACACGGGCAGGAAACTGCGGGGGAGAAGCGTGGCTGTTTGCCCTGGGGCAAACTACTGCGCTGTTACGCGATCAGACCTCCCGTGGAGGTTCTGTGGAGGTACCATGAGGTTCCATGGCAAGGGAGAGGTGCTGATCACAGGACAAGCCGGCGCGCAATGAAGAAGCGCGCGCTGCGGCAAACTCTTTGTTTTGTGTGTGTACACGACAAATGCGCATGCTCCGTTGGGTGCGTGTGCGCATCCACAGAGACTTGGACAAAAAAACCCCACCTTATTTGCAAGGGGACATGGGCGGGCGCCAGATGCCACCGGAAACGCGATCAGACGCCCGCCCTTGCCTCGCAGTTTCTGGAAACTAGTACCTCCGAGGTACTAGTTTTTTGCCACGCAGTTTCGGCTGGAAGCCTCGGTTGAGCCACGGGAGTGCTACGCTTCCCAGATGTGCTGGTGAGATCGCGCCTGGAAACTCCGCCTGTTTTCCGTCTCACTTGTGTCGCTTCTGTTCCGTGTGACCGCAGCCGAAGTTATGCAGCTGCAAATTAATAAGATTTGTGAATTGTTTTACAAGGCTTTGGAGGATGTCAAATTAGTTTTATGGGCATATTGCTTCTATTTGTTTTCTTTAATGTGATGCTTTAAAATTGTGAACTGCTTTATAAAGCAGTACAGAAATATGGTAAGGCAGACAAATGGTCCATCTGTCTGTTCCACCTCACATGACTTGCAGCAGTTTTCCAAGGCCTCTGGCCAAGCTCTTGCTCAACACAGCTACTTGAGATGTTTCAAAACTGCAGATTGAACCTCTAACTTTAGGCATGCAAAACATGCACTTTACCATCAACCTATGGCCTCTCCCAGGAACTTGCCACCCGCTGGGCTAATTCCTACAGTATTTGAGCAATGTCAGAGATAGTTTTCCTGCCAGTAGTGTCTGTAGGGAACCATCATATGTCTCAGGTGGCTAATGCGGTGATGCTCCCTGTATGTATTGTCAGGTCTGGAGATATATACGTTAATGCAACACATATTCCTCTCTTTAAATGCTTAGTTTCATAGGCATCTCTTTCCTCCCTGAAATACCCACCTGTGGAATACCTCTCATTAAACACAATTAATTAATCACAATTACTTGATAATTCATAATATTTTCTGAAACACACATAGAGGCTAAAATGTAGCAGAAGCTAATGTGGCCATTGGTTCTCCTTCAGGATTGTCATGGCACAGATTAGAGCCTTAAAAAATGACAAAGGTGTGGAGATGTGCAATGACCTTGTTGAAGCATACACTGATGTTTCAGGAGCATGCTCGCATTCTGAATATTTCAGAGCTGTCAAGAACACATGAACACATGAAGCTGCCTTATATTGGCTCAAACCGTCCATCCAGTATTGTCTAAGAAGCAGTGCTGCTTCTTTGTGCAATAGTACATGATTTTTTAGTCATATTCTATGTTAACAAATGTGAGGCGCAGGGATGGTCCTGCAATTTGAGGGCCATAAAGTCACAACTCATCAAAATGCATTTATTTACTTGTCCATTCTGGGGATGAGAAGAGAGATTCATTTTCTTTTCAGCAGATCAAGAGTCTTCCAGATGACAATAGTGGGATCATCCAAAGTGGCTTCATGCCCTGGGGCAAATATAGAATGCTTCCATTGCATGTTGCTGCCACTGTGCAGCAGCTAAAGAAACAGACGAGATGTTTTCCACTCCACAAATGCTTTAATTCTCTCTGTGTAAACTGAACTCTGGTCTGCTATTTGAATTAGCAGGAGTCAGTATGATCAAAGTCTGTCTTTGGCTTTTGGTCAGTTGTTTGGTTGGTGCTCTGAATTTCTGACTCCAGAAAAATCACCAGCCAAAGATAATCAAAATGCCACTTTATGTGTTACTGGGAACAGCATGGTTGCCCTTGCCTTCTTGAGAGCTCCTGCACCACCCTGGGAAAGCCATTAGTAAAGGTAAAGGTTTCCCTTGCTTGAAAGCCAGTCAAATCCGACTCTAGGGGGCGGTGCTCATCTCCGTTTCCAAGCCGAGGAGCCAGCACTGTCCGAAGATGTTTCCGTGGTCATGTGGCCAGCATGACTAGACACTGTGGCTCATGTAACCCTGTTACCTTCCCACCGAAGTGGTACCTATTTATCTACTTGCAATTTCTTGGTTTCGAACTGCTAGGTTGGCAGGAGCTGGGACCAGGGACGGGAGCTCATTCCATCACGCAGCACTAGGGTCTCGAATCGCCAAGCGGCCAACCTTCTGGTTTGTAGCTCAGTGTCTTAACCTCTGAGCCACCACGCCAATTACCCAGCTGTATTTCAGTGTTCCTGTAACTGACCAGGAAAGATGCAACATGGTGACTGATAGGGAGCTCTGAGTGAGAGTCTATATTGCTATATTTGCCCACATACCACATTTTTATTGAATTAGACCAAACAGACCAAGCTCACTTGGAAACTGCACCAGCTTTGTCAGTCAAATGTGCCTCATCCCGTGAAACTATGAAGTCACCCTGGAAGGAGATATCCTCAGGCTTCTGTCATGCAGCCTGATTGCTACCTGTACAGCCACAAGCTTTCCTGTTTCCTCCACTGACCCTGGGAGACCTGTACCTGGCCTGCTGCTTGTGGAGTCTATCGCTGTTTAATACTCCTTGTGGGCCTTTTCCATTGGGCCAAATATATCTGGGATCATCTGGCTGGCATTTACTTTCAACTCAGCTACAAGTGAAACAGTCCCCAGTCTGCCTGGTGTTTTTCACCAGTGGTGGCAGTCTCAACAGCAGTTTCAGTAGACCGGCATTCTTTTCCAGCCACAGCAGATTCAGTGGACTGCACAGGCCTGAGCTGGTGTGACTGGTCCTATGAAGGAACAGGGGGATGGCTGGATGTGGAGAATCATTGACCTGTTATTATTGCTCTGCAAAGTTGCTGCTTTGTTTACAGCATTTTGCCACCAGGCAATAGGAAGAAAGGGTGAGGCAGGTTGGGAGATTCTAGAAGATCCTAACTGGCCTTCTCTGCAAGGCCACATATACATAAGAGATGCTGAGATTCCATCTGCTCGGCCCATTAGTCACTGGTGTGAACTTTTGTCTGGAGTTTGCTGGTGCTGGATTACACTGATTAACATCCACAGAACTTGGCCCACCTGGTTTAGTGTTAAATAACCCACATAATTTTTGCTGCTCTAATTAAGTTTATGTTCATCCCTGAAACTCACTATTCACTCTAGAATTGTATTTTAATTGTTTTACTAGACTCCCCAATGAAATTAGCTGATTAATTCATTAGATGATTTTATAAATTGATTAAGTGGACCGTATTTATATTTAGTATTAATAATTTACTGGGTTTTGAGTAGGGTGGGTTATATGGTTAGAGGGAGGGAAGGAGTATTTATTAATATTTATTAGTGGGATGGGAGATCTGGTTGAGTGAATGATGGGAGGTGGGTGGGCTTGTGGAATGTGATATTGACATTAGAGGGTGAGTTTAAGGTTCTGATGGGCTTAGATGTGCTATTGAACCTGCCTTCAGATGTTTAGTGAGGTTTGTCCTGACCTGATAAGATCTGATGGGGGAGGCCATGTTGGGGTTGGGGATTCCAGTGATGATGGGGTGGGGGAAGTATGGAGGTGGGACTTGGTGGTTTATAGGAAGGAGACAGATATGGAAATGCTCGGTCCCGTTCCAACCTTTGTCCCATCTTGAGAGATGCCAGCTGTGGGGATAGGAATTTTTACCCTTCTCCAACACTGGTGTTGTACAATGCCAAATCTATCAACAATAAAACTTATCTTCTCCAGAATTATCTGGTGGAGCAGGCAATAGACCTGGCTTGTGTGACTAAAACCTGGGTGTGGTGGTGGTGGGGGGGGTGAAACAGTTGCCCTGAGTCAACTCCCCCTTCCCCCAGGTTTTTGGCCCTCCACCAGTCTCAGACGGATTGCATGTGTGGGGGGGTGGCATTACTCATCCAGGAGGCTTTCTCTTTCAGGGCACTCCCTGAGACAAAGATTGCTGGCATTGAATATGTGGGTCTGGTGTGGGTGCCAAGGAAAGTTTGGCCAATTGGCTGATGTACTGTCTTCCTAATGCACCAGCAAATGCCCTGCCAGGCCTGTTGGAGGCTGTATCAGGCTGGGCATTGGAGTACCCCAGACTACGGGTTCTGGGAGACTTCAGTATCCATGCTGATAATGAGCCCTCCTCTCAGGCCAGGGACCTAGTGTTGTCCATGGCAACACTAGGACTCTCCCAGTTTGTTTCAGCTCTCACACATCAAGCAGTCCACATGCCGGACCTTATCTTTGCCTTGGGGATCATGGTGGACCAGATTACTGCTGATGCAGTACCATGGGCAGACCATCTTGCCCTGAAGGCCTGGCTGAGAACTCCTAACCCTCCCCATTTAGGTGGTGGGAAGATTTATGCTCCCCTGGTGAGTCTAATGGACCCTAGTAGGTTCCAGGAAGCTCTGTGGGATCCGATTCCCTCTTGTGGCCCATTGGATGAGCTGGTGGAAGACTGGCAGAACTGTCTTTTCAAAGCCATTGATGAGATCACTCCCTGGTGCCCTCTTTGCCCTCATACCAAATTGGCTCCGAGGTATTCCCCGGAGCTAAGGCAGATGAAACAGGAACTAAGACAGCTAGAGAGAAGGTGGTGGCGATCCTGCAATGACGCTGCAAGAACATCCTATCGGTTATGTATGAAAACCTATGAGATAGCAGGGAAGGCTGCAAAGAATGATTTTTAAGTGACCTCCATTGCATCTGCAAGCTCTCGCCCAGCCAAGTTATTTAGAATAATTCTGTCTTTAACTGCTTTGCCTCAGGGAACTTCAAATGCTAGGGAACTGGCAATAGGCTATAAGGCATTTGCAAGCCATTTTGCAGATAGTCTTGTCACTCCACTGCGACCTTCCATCATCATCATCATCATCATCATCATCGACCTTTATTGGCATGGCATGGTGTTACAGAAAGATAAAAATAAGATAAAACTGAGGGTTTTATACCACAATAGTAGAGGGAGAAAAGGTCACAAACAGTCAATTCAGAATAACATATCCCAAAATGAAACTATGCATTAAAAACTAAGTGTTAGAACTCTTGCCCTTAGCTTCCATACAAGTGAAGGGAACTCAGCTACAGATGCAGTGATTTCAGGGGACCTATCAGAAAGCAAGAAGTTAAACTCATTATCAACAATCTTTGCAGAAGATAAACGAGGGTGAATCAAGTGATGACGGAGGTAAGAATATTGGGGACAATGAAGAAGGATATGTTGCACAGAGTCAGGTTCATTAAAGGAGCAGGTGCAAACTCTATTCTTATATGGGACTTGGGAGCAAAGCCCATTGTGGATGAAGACAACAGCCCCTAGCAAGATAGGTAGGGTGGGTGGGTGGTCCCAGTCACATGAGCGGGAGGCTTTCCAGGCGGGCAGGGGAAGTGGCAGGGTGGGGGGCCTTGGAGGGCTTCTCCCATCTGTTCTGTATTCTGGGCAGGTGGGAGAAGTAGCACGGGTGGGGGACCTTGGAGGGCTTTCCCCATCCATCCGGCTTTCCGGGCGGGTGGGAGAAGCGGGGCAGGGGTGGGGGGCCTGTGAAAGCTTCTCCCGTCCATCTGGCTTCCTGGGTGGGTGGAAGAAGCGGTGTGGGGGGGCTGTGAAAGCGTCTCCTGGATCGGGGAAGGGGGGGAAGGAAGTGGTGACCCTGGGACCTGCTAGGCTGCGGGGACAGTTCAGGGGTGGGGAGAAGGAAGCTGCGACCCTGGGCGTAGTGAGGCCCAGAGAAGCCGTGGGCAAGGATGGGGGGGGAGAAAAGGAAGCGGCGACTGTTCGAAGGGGAAGGAAGCAGCAACCCTGGGCCTGGCGAGACCCAGAGAAGCAGCGGAAACAGTTTGGGAGGAGGGAGAAGGAAATGGCGACCCTGGGCCTGGTGAGGCCCAGAGAAGCCACAGGCAAGGATCGGGGGGGGGCTGGGCCTGGCAAGGCCCAGAGAAGCTGCAGCCAAGGATCGGGGGAGAAGGAAGCGGCGACCCTGGGCCTGGCAAAGCCCAGAGAAGCTGTGGGCAAGGATCGGGGGGGAGAAGGAAGTGTCGACCCTGGGCCAGGTAGGGCCCAGAGAAAGTGCAGGACTGGTGTGGGGGGAGAGGGAAATGGTGATTTTGTAGGGCTTCTCCAGCTGGGCCGCAGAAGTGGCCCAGCCGGAGAAGCCCCAGGGAGACATTTAAATGTCTCCCCATGGCCTCCAGAGTGCTCCCTGGCTCACCTGTCTCGGCCTTGAAGGCCTGTCCCTGTGCTTACCCTGCAGATGGTCCTGTCCTGTCTGAGGACCAGAGCAGAGTGAGCAGAAGATGCTGTCCGGGGCTGACATGGGCGGGACTCCGCAAAGCAGCCAGCCAACCCAGCCAGCATCTTCTGACTGGCAGTTCTTGCGGCTAACCACTGTATGTGCGCATCAAACATTGGACGTGAAAATGGCTTTATATATAAGGACAGGATACCCTTGTATCTACCTGTCAAAACAGCCGAAGGAAATAAGTTGAACCTAGCCAATATAAAGGCTCTGCGATGAAGAGGGATTGTCAAATTAGAAAAATACTGAGCCACTGAATCTTGTATAAAGGGGAGGCCAAGGAAATAAGGGGAGCACACAATAGAGCTGCCTGCATTGATTACTTGGGCTTCTATGTCCCAGATCCTCCTTTGTACAATCCGAGAGATGTCAATTTCTCCTGAATTAGCCAGAGAGTCCAGATCAATACCAATTGATTTAATTTTGGACATAATAGATCGTGACCATTCTGAAATATAAGAATCTGTAGGGAGGAGAACAATGAGGCTGTTGGAAGGTGAGCTGAAATAGAGCCAGAGCCAGTATTTGATGGCAGTGATCCATGCTCGCATTTCAATAAGATGGATGCCCAGCTCTGCACAGATAGTAAAATAAGCCACAGAGTTGGGAAGACCAAGGATCCTGTGTAAAAAGATAATATTTATACGTTGAACTTCTTTGTTGAAGTTCTGGATCCACACAGGAATCCCATAAAGCAGGTGTGAGATAACCATAGCCTGAAAAATCCGGAGGGCGGATGAGATGTATTTATTACCTTTTTGGTGAAAAGAATGTGTTATAGCTACAATCTTATTCCTGGCCAGACTGAGAGAGTGATCCCGGTGAGGACACCATTTTAAATTATACTGAAATAAAACACCAAGATACCTAAATAGTTTAACCTGCTCGATTTCTCTTCCTTCCATCCACAGATACAATAAGGGAACTAGAAGCTCCTTGGCCATCTTTGGATCCAATATTGGACCACTTCAGTTTGCTCACCCAGAATGAAGTTGACAGGACCCTGGTAGCTGTAAAGCCCACCACGGGAAATTACAGGCCAGTCAGTCTGATGTCGATACCAGGTAAATTGGTGGAAACCATTATTAAGGAAAGAATTAGTAGGCACATAGATGAACAAAACCTATTGAGGCAGACTCAGCACTGGTTCTGTAAGGGAAGATCTTGTCTCACTAACCTGTTAGTGTTCTTTGAGGGGGTGAACAAACATGTGGACAAGGGGGACTTAATAGATATTGTTTACCTTGACTTCCAGAAAGCTTTTGATAAAGTTCCTCATTAAAGGCTCCTAAGAAAGCTCGAAAATCATGGGATAAAAGGACAAGTCCTTTTGTGAATCAAAAACTGGCTAATTAATAGGAAATAGAGAGTGGACAATTTTCTGCTGGGTTATTAATAGAAAACAGAGAGTGAGTATAATTGGGCAATTTTCTCAGTGGAGGGTGGTAAGCAGTGGGGTACTGCAGGGATCAGTACTTGGTCCAATGCTTTTTAACTTGTTCATTAATGATTTGGAGTTGGGAGTAAGCAGTGAAGTGGCTAAATTTGTGGATCATATGAAGTTGTTCAGGGTGGTGAAAACCAGGGAGGATTGTGAGACATTCCAAAGGGATCTGTCAAGGATGGACAAGTGGGCGTCAACATGGCAAATGGGGTTCAGTGTGGCCAAGTGCAAGGTGATGCACATTGGAGCCAAAAATCCTAATTATAAATACACATTGATGAGGTCTGAACTGGGAGAGACTAATCAAGAGAGAGATCTTGGAGTTGTAGTAGATAACTCACTGAAATTGTCAAGACCGTGTGTGACTGCAATAAAAAGGCCAATGCTATGCTGGGGATTATTAGGAAGGGTATTGAAAACAGATCCGCCAATATCATAATGCCCCTATATAAATCAATGGTGCGACCTCATTTGGAATACTGTGTGCAGTTCTGGTCACCACACTTTAAAAAGGATATTATAGCTTTGGAAAAAGTGCAGAAAAGGGCAACTCGAATGATAAAAGGGTTGGAACACTTTCCCTATGAGGGAAGGTTAAAGCACTTAGAGCTCTTTAGCTTGGAGAAACGACGACTGAGGGGTGACATGATTGAGGTTTATAAGATTATGCATGGGATAGAGCAAGTAGAGAAAGAGGTAGTTTCTCCCTTTCTCACAATATAAAAACTCATGGGCACTCAATGAAATTGCTGAGTGCTCGAGTTAGAACGGATAAAAGGAAGTATTTCTTCACCCAAAGAGTGATTAACACATGGAATTCACTGCCACAGGAAGTGGTGGTGGCTGCAAGCATGGACGGCTTCAAAAGGGAATTAGATAAGCATATGGAGCAGAGGTCCATCAGTGGCTATTAGCCACAAGGTATAGATAGGGACTCTGGGGCAAGTGATGCTCTGTCTTCTTGGTGCTTGGGGGGGTCAACAGTGGGAGGGCTTCTAAGACCCGGCCCCACTGGTGGACCTCCTGATGGCACCTGGTATTATTGGCCACTGTGTGATAGAGTGTTGGACTGGATGGGACTTTGGCCTGGTCCAACATTGGCGTCTCTTATGTTCTTATGGTGCCTAAATCCCTGATCATCATGGCTGGTTAAAGTCTGCAGCGATGAGGTACAGAACCCTTGAGGGAAATCATCAACTTTTCCCTATCAACAGGGATGTTCCCGGGAGTCAGTAGTCTGTCTTCTCAAAAACCATCTTTGGACCCCACGGTCCTTACTAACTACCACCCAGTATCTAATCTACTGTTCCTGAGTAAGGTAGTGGAGAGCGTGGTGGCAACACAGCTCCAGGTTTTCCTGGAGGATGCTAATGTCCTGGATCCGTTCTAGTCCACTTTTCACCCTGCCCATAGGGTGGAGACAGTGTTGGTCACCCTGATGGATGATCTCCAGAAATACTTGGATCGAGGTGGATTGGCACTGCTGATACTTCTCGACCTGTCAGTGACGTTCAATACAGTTGACCATGATCTGTTGACCCACCACCTCACCAATGTGGGGATACAGGGGGTCGCCTTGCAGTTGCTGGTCTCCTTTCTCCAAGGTCAGGGACAAAGCTTGTGCTTGAGGGGGAATTATCTCAGGAACACCTGCTGGAATGTGGTGTGCTTCAGGGAGCGATTCTCTCCCCTGTGTTGTTTAGTATCTATATCCGTCCCCTCACCAGATTATGCAGAGGTACAGGCTGGGTTTTCACCAATATGTGGATAACACCCGGCTCTATCTACTGATGGATGCCTGCTCAGAATCTGCCCCAGAAAATCTGGATAGGACATTACTAGCTATGGCTGGATGGTTGCAACAGAGCTGACTGAAACTGAATCCATCAAAGATGGAGGTCCTGCACCTGGGTCATGGGGGATTGGGGATCAGGCTTCCAAATTTGACCGGTCCCCATTAGTGCCAGCATTGAAGGTGAAGAGCCTGGGGGTGCTTCTGGGTGCCTTGCTGACTATGGAGGCCCAGGTCACTGCCATTGCCAGGTCTGCCTTCTTTCATCTGAGACAGATCAGGCAGTTGGCCCCATATCTCACCCCCTGGGTCTTGGCTACATTGACCCAAGCAATGGTGACTTCCAGATTGGGTTATTGTAATTCCCCTTATGTGGGGCTGCCCTTGGCTCTGCTCCGGAAACTACAGATGATGCAGAACACAGCAGCACGGGTACTGACTTTGCCATCCGTGCAGACGTGTATCCACCTTGTGCTGCGTGAACTGCACTGGCTGCCTCTTGTGACAGATCTGTTTCAGGGTGCTGGTGATTACCTTCAAAGCCCTATAAAGCTTTCTTGGCCCTCACCCCTACCTGTTGGAATGAGCTCCCATATGAGATCAGGACCCTGCTGGACCTTTTATAGTTCTGCAGGGCCTGCAAGACGGAGCCCTTCCACCAGGCTTTTAGCTGAGGCAGTGGGTGTCTATATTTTATTGGGCCTCTTTTCCAGTGACCCAGATCTGAGTAACCATCTGGAACCCCAACTTGTGGTAGACCTCAACTGTTGAGGCTCTTATTTGGTTAAGAGCACAGACTCTTATCTGGGAGAACCAGGTTTGATTCCCCATTCCTGCTGGTGTGACCTTGGATCAGTCATAAGTTCTTTCAGAGCTGTTCTCTCAAGGGCAGTTATTGAGAGAGCTCTCTCAGCCCCACCTACCTCACAGGGTGTCTGTTGTGGGGAGGAAAAGGGAAAGGGATTGTAAGCCACTCTGAGACTCCTTTGGGTAGTGAAGGGCAGGGTATAAATCCAATCTCTTCTTCTCTTCTTCATTAGGAGAATTCGAAATTATAATTTGTATTTTAATTTTGATGTATTTGAATTGGTTTTAACCATTTGCATATTTATGTGATTGTTGACTGGGTTTGATGGAACCTGCTATGCAGGAAAGGTGGGAGATAATGAAATAAAATACATAAATAAAAATAAATGCAATTCCCAATGGAGCTGACACCTTTGGCATACAGTATCAACATGAAAGTACAGTCAGACATACTTGGCAGAAGCTTTACATGTTCCTGGAACTATGTGGGAGCAACCACAGAAAATGCATTCTCCACAGTGACAACAAGGAGGTATGGATCCATAACAATTAATTGTCTATTCTCATGCATTGTTCCAATGTAAGCATTGGTATCTATTTTGCATTCTGCTGTATATTAACATTCATACATGCACA
Source organism: Gekko japonicus (assembly GCF_001447785.1). Taxonomy (NCBI): domain Eukaryota; kingdom Metazoa; phylum Chordata; class Lepidosauria; order Squamata; family Gekkonidae; genus Gekko; species Gekko japonicus. The sequence continues at coordinate 524,146 of NW_015177034.1, read as the reverse complement.
TAAATAGTATGAGATATATGTTTTCTGTACCATCTCTAAAAATATCTGCGTCCTTAGATCATGAGGGCCAAACTGTCAGCAGTCACACCTCTCTTCCTGCAGAGAAGCAGTTTATAACTAGATTAAACATAAACACCCTTCTTAATATATCACCCCAAAAATCATAAGTGCAGGACACTTTCTGGCCCAAAATGAAACCAAATGTATGCCAGTCAGGAATGAACCTGGGCAGGTAGTTTAGAAGTGTGAGTAAGAGTGGCTGTCTACAGCCCCCTCCATGCCCTAGAGAGATGCATAATTGTGGGACAATTGGTCCCTCAGGATCTATTGATTCACCTTTGGAGTAATCCCATCAACTCCCAACCTCACTTCCCCTGCACCCACTTACCCTAATTAAGCGACAGTTAATCAATGCTTATTTTTATTCACGTAACCCATTAGCCCTTCCTGCAAGGTACTTGTAGGGTCATCAAACTTCTCACACATTGTTGTTCACACCAGAAAAACCCATCAAGTTATTGTTTTTTTTCTGGCAATCCCGTCATACCTGCCAGAGGGCATGTTTTGCCTAATATCAGAAGCATGCTGCTTCCCAGCAGTGTGTGTGTGTGTGTGTTTTGTGACCACATACAACCCCCTTTGTGGGTTTCTTTTTGTCTACTGCACAGAACAAAATACTGGCTGTTTTGCTCTTCAACTTGCTGCTTCCACTTTTCCCCTTAAAAAACCCCTCTCACTTCTCTCCCTCTTTCCTCCCTGATTTCCTCGGTTAGGTCTTGTATATGTTTGTGTCTGTGTATGTGTGTGTGCGCATTTCTATCCATTTCTATTTTCTTTTAATAAAAAAACCGTTTTGGTTGAACATCTGCCTGGTTTATTTGAGAGTTCTCTTAAGGGAAAAATCCTAGTATACATAGGTGGAGAATTTGTAATGATAAGCTGGACTGTGCAGTGAGTGTGCCAAGGAACTGGACTGTGTGGCAGACCCAATGAAGGTGCCAACCTCCTGGACTAAAGACACATGCCCAGCCAAGGGTAGCCTCGCCCTGAAGCAGTGTGTCAGCCAGACGTGGACCCATGGCATGTACAAAGCCTTGCAACCCTGCATCCTTGTAGGAGGCAAGCCAACATCCCTGACACCCAAAGCATGCAGCAGCCAGCAGCAGTTTGCCAAGGAGAAGCCATGCTTTACACAGAAAGCCTGAGTGTTCCAGCAGAGACTCCATAGAAGGAACCCTTCTCCAGCATGCAGGCACCTTCTCCAGATGCTGCATGTATTACTCATTGTATAACAAAAGGACTTGTGACGTGACAGGATTAAGCAGCTGCTATGATTCCATCAACCACCCATCCTGATAACATTAAAACTAACATCTGCCCATGACTACTCCAGTCTTTCCTTTTGTCTTTCAAAGGTGTCACAATTAGTTGAATCTCAGTGCACTTGCCCAACCATTAATCCTATTCTCCCCGTCATCTCCTGACCATTAGTAACTAAACCTCTCTAGAATCTGGTCATCTCCTGGCCATTAGTAACTGAACCTCCCTAGAATCCTGGGGACCATGTGACTTGGTGGCTTATGCCCCAAGCCTCTCTGAGGGTATATAAAGAGGGCATCTGCCCATTGTTTGCTCTCTCTCTTCTCCTACCTAACCCCGCCCTATCTAGCCACCTTTAGTCTTAGCACTGGCTGAAGTCCCCTATGTGAGCTGCTGGCCATCACACAATTCCCTTCCCCAGTATCTTTTCCCATTTTTCACTGCAGATTCAACTCACCGCATCAGACAGGTAAAGTATCACCCCTCATCGATATTTGCCTGCTAATGCGACAGTCACTATACCTTTCTATCTAGTTTTCCTAGCTCTGTGTTGTTTGAATATATGATTGTTTTTATTGTGTGTGTGAATTATTTAGTAAAATAAATCATATTTAAGATCTAGTCTCTGGTACTTGGATAAAGTGGGACTCTGGTATATAAAGGTCATGGTCCTATAGTTAAGCCAATTGCACATTAATATCATAATTCCCCAACCTCTTATTAAAGAAATAAAGCAATTTAGCTGACAAATCCCAGTTACTCCCCTCACTCTGTCTCCTTAAATCTAATTCCCCCATCTAATTAGGAGACTGTCTCTTTGGGTAACTGAACTGTATATTATGAGGCTATGACACAATGACCTCTTCCCAGCCATTGCCATGATCGAGTTGGGGCATCCCTGTATATATATTTCTACTGGACTCAGAGATTTATTTATTTATTGTCAGATTTGTACCCCGCCCTCCCCGCAGAGCAGGCTCAGGATGGCTTCCAAGTAACATAAATACAGAATAAAACATACATAATTAAAACACAACAGTTAAAAATAGTACAATACAAAGTGCTGGCAGCGATTAAAAATTCAATTAGATGGAATGCTTTCAAGGGGATTTCCAACACTACTAGATGTTCTTCTGCTCGTCAGCTCTTATGGCAGCTGCTCGATGGCAAGTGCTAGATGTTCTTCTGCTCAACGTCTCTCCTGGCAGCTGCTCAATGGTAAAGTTATGGGTCAGGCGCTACAGTGGTGGCGGCCCCTAATTAAATGCCTGGCAGAAGAGCTCCATCTTGCCGGCCCTGTGGAACTGAGAAAGGTCCCTCAGGGGCCTGATCTCCTCCGGGAGCTCATTCCACCAGGTAGGGGCCGCCACCGAGAAGGCCCCGGCCCTAGTAGCAGCTATCCTGGCCTCCCTCGAGCCAGGGAGGGTCAGCGGGTTTTGAGACCCAGACCGTAGTGCTCTCTGTATATGCAGGGAAAGGCGGTCCTGTAGGTATGTTGTACCCTGGCCATATAGAGCTTTAAAGGTGAGAACCAGCACCTTGAAGCGGATTCAGTATGCTATTGGCAGCCAGTGCAGTGTCCTTAGCACAGGCTAGATGTGTTCCCTTCTAGGGAGACCCATCAGCAGCCTGGCCGTGGCATTCTGCACTAGCTGTAGCTTCCGAATCCACGACAAGGCAGCCCAATGTAGAGAGCATTACAATAGTCTAGTCTCGAGGTGACCATCGCATGGATCACTGTAGCCAGGTCAGCATGGTCGAGGAAGGGGACCAACTGCCTAATTAGCCTGAGATGATAAAAGGCCGACTTGGCAGTGGCCGCTCACTGGGCCTCCATGGTAAAGGAGGGATCCAGGAGCACTCCCAAACTCCGAACCTCCAGCGCTGGGACCAAGAAAGCCCCCCCCGAAGGTTGGGAGTGGTATCCTCACCCACGAACTGCCTCGACCTAGGCACAGGACCTTCGCTGGATTCAACTTCAGCCGACTCAGTCTAAGCCAACCAGTCACGGCCTGCAATGTCCGGTCCAGGTCTTCTGGTCCAGAGTCTGACTGGCCGCCTAACATCAGATAGAGCTGGGTGTCATCAGCATACTGGTGACATCCCAGCCCATACCTCCGGGCAATCTGGGCAAGGAGGCGCATATAGATGTTAAATAATATCAGGGACAGCACAGCCCCCTGAGGCACACCACACTCAAGTGGGTGCCTCCTGGATTGCTGTTCCCCTAGCACCACCCTTTGTCCCCAACCCTGGAGAAAGGAAGCAAGCCACTGCAAGGCGAGCCTCTGAATCCCCGCGTTGTCGAGGCAGTGGGCTAGTAGCTGATGGTCAACCATGTCAAACACGGCTGACAGATCTAACAACAGCAATACCGCAGTTCTGCCGCAATCCAGATGTCTCTGGAGGTTGTCAGTCAGAGCGACCAGCACCATCTCCGTCCCATGACCCGGATGGAAGCCGGACTGGAAGGGATCTAACATTGAAGTGTCATCCAGAAAGCCCTGCAGCTGTACCACCACTGCCCTCTCAATCAATTTGCCAAATAGGGCAAATTGGAGACCAGTCGATAGTTGGCCAATTCAGCCGGGTCTAAAGATGTTTTTTTCAAGAGAGGGTGGACCATCGCTTCTTTGAGTGTCCCAGGGAACTGCCCCTCTAAGAGGGACTTGTTGATAATTTCCCTTAGGGCACCTCGAAACCCCTCATGGCCAGCTTTAATAAGCCAGGAAGGGCACGAATCAAGGTTGCATGAGGTTGGGCGCACAGCTGCAAGTAAACTGTCAACTTCCTCCAGACTGAGAGGGCTGAAGTGATCCAAGATTAAAATTGAAGATGTGCAATGGGCCTCAAGCTCGCTCACTGTTTCAAGTGTGGTGGGGAGATCGCGCCAAGTGCCAAGACTTTATCCGCAAAATAGCTCACAAAAGTCTCACAGCCAATGTCCAATTCTCGAGCATTTGGTCTGCCCTGTGGTGGAGCTGTTAGCAACCGAATCATCCGAAACAATTGGGCTGGATGAGAGCTAGCAGACGCAATCTCCACCACATAGAAAGCCTTATTTGCGGCTTTGACTGTCATCTCATAGGCTTTCATAAACATCCTATTAGATGTTCTTGTTGCTTCATCTCGAGTTTGGCACCACTGTCTCTCTAGCCATCTGAGCTCTGGCTTCATCAGCTGTAACTCCTGGGTATACCAAGGAGCCAGCCTAGCTCGGGGACGTAGAGGGCGCCGTGGAGCGATCTCATTGATGGCTGCAGAGAGCCGGCTATTCCAGTCCTCCACAAGCTCATGTAGTGAGCCACCAGGGGGCATCGTATCCCGCAGGGCAGACTGATTACCTTTACTTTCTCTTGGCTGAACAGTTCACACTAAAAAGTAGTCTCTTCGGGGTTTATATTTCTTGTGGATGGATGAAGGACAACTGCCAGATATAAACCTTTACCAAAAAGTCAGGCACCAGTGCTTGTGAAAGGCAAACAGCACAGTTCTTTATTTCACAGAAAACTCAACAGGGGGTGGGATAGTTACACAGGATATTTTATTTCTTTATAGATTAAAAACTTCACTCTGCTTTCACATAGGCTGTAGGCTTATCACTCTACGTTTGTCATAGATAGTCTTTAGTACACAGAAACAGTTTGTGATTCCACTCTCCAGTATCTGAGTGTGGTTAGCCTTTGGACTTTATCTGCCTGGTTCCCTGAGACTGGTGCACCTACTCCAGCTTTTCCAGTCTCCCCCCGGACCTTTAGTCCTTCCTATAACCACCTTACAGATGTCCCTTGTAGCAGTATATCTGGTGTTTTGTGTTCACTGAGAAGTTATACTGTTTCTCCTCTCTGTTCACTCTCCTCTCTCATTAGAGGGTACCAGTTAGGAATGTTATTCAGCCCCAGTTTTCCTCAGACTTCTGGCTTGCGGTTTTATTCAGCTCCAGAGGCTACTTTCCTCCCAAGAGCTCTTCAGCTAACTCTCTTCCAACTGACTCTGGCTACTGTCAGCTCTCAACTGTCAACTGACATTTACTGAGAATTCCATTCTCAATGATGTGACTCAGTGTCATGCCTGCCCCTGCTGATGTCATGCCTGCCTTTGCTGATGCCCCTGAACAGGCTCCTGAGGTCCCTGAACAGGCTCCTGAGGACAGTACTGCAGCAGAAAGGCAAGACTGGATCCTGTAGCTGAAAGCTATCTAAGTGGTGAGGAGGATAGAGCCTCCCAGGGAACACCTGCAAGGGATCAGTCTCTGCTGCAGCCCAGTAATTCATCATCAGACTCGCCTCCACCTGTAACCAGGCTCAGGAATGTAAGAAGACAACAGCTGAGAGAGCGAAGGCAGAATGCACGCATGCGTGCCAGAAGATCTCTTAGCCCTGATTACTGGCAGGATCCTGTCCTCACTCCTGGCTAGCTAATGAGTTGATTAGCTAGCACTGTATATATGCAAGTCTGTTGCCAGTAGTCATTTGTGCTGGCAAACGTTGTTTGTTCAGGACCTGAATCCTTGCATCTCTGCTCCAGACCTTGTGGAATTCTTCTTGGCTTGATCCTCGGCTTTTGACCTTTGGCTTTGTTGACCCTGCGTTCATCTCCGACTCCTCTGGTATTGTTGTGATTTATGGACTTGAAACTTTGGTATGTCTGACCCTGCTTTTGGACTGTGATTTAAACCTGCTTGAACCTTGCTACCTGATTTGCCCGGCTTGACCTCGGACTGCTCCTGGACTTTTGCTTGCTTGTGTCACACCCCCTGGTCCTGCCGTGACACTCAGCAGCTCTTTTGTTTACCTGCTGCTGTCCACCAAACCTTTCTTTCGTCACAGAGGCCCTTGAATCTTCGACCTTACCAGTGGAAGAAACAGCCCAGGAAAGATTTTTTTGGAGCTGGAAAGGGAACAGAGAGGAAGGCTTAAGCAGCAGATATATTTATTTTGTTTGATATGTGGCCTATTGGGATTTCTTTGGGTTAAAAAGAGAAACTTAGGCTGCAGTCACACACACTAAACAATCCACTTTCAGTGTACTTTCCAACAGGATTTTACTGGGTGAACTGGCAAAGTCCAGTTAGAAAGTGCATTGAAAGTGAATTATTTAGTTTGTGTGACTGCAGCCATGGAGTCATGGAGAGAGACAGACTTGAGGAATTTGTAATATGGACAATGTGAAAAGAAACCTTAGTTTACAACCTTTTTTGCAAATATGCCTGTCCTCTGGTGAGGTAGCCTGCCACGGTTGTGAATGCTGAATTCTACCTCATCTTCCTCTAATCTGTAATGACTTGCAATTATGAACATGTCCTTAAGTCTAAATTTAAGTAATTTGGTGATGAAGAGAAGCTCATGCAAATCGTTGCAGAAAGCAGAACACAATGATTACCACATGGAATGCAACTCTGTTGGGCCTGAAATCTGATACAGATGCACTCATAATAGCTGAAGAACAGTATAGTTACAACCTCTAATCCTGCTGTGCAGATCCTGCCTGTTTCATTGGTGATTTTACATCAAATTCAAAGCAGACAATCATGTATCAAATGAGGTTGCCTCTATTGGCATTCCATTTGTCTTTCTTTTTACACAATATTTACAAGTTATCGAGAGCAGCAGGCAGAGCACTTTTTTCTGTTACTGACATTACTGGATCACAGTCTGCTCTGAAACAGAAATCATGTGCACAAACATGCAAGCCTGTGTTGCTTATATTATGAGCTCCAGAAAGGCTGAGGTGCTGGTAGTCAGGAAGGAAGAACACCATCTAATTCACACGGAACATGTTCTGTGGTGGTTGACACACGGCTTGCTTCACCCTTTTGACTTTGCAAACAATTGTGGAAATTCTGATGTCAGACCTTTGTGAGGAATTCCTGCACTTCTGCAGATAAATGTTTACACAAAAATGTATCTGGAGACTTAATCACACAATCTGGTCTGCACACTTGTTTCACTGGCTCAGCGTGGCTTAAGAACTAGGCTTTGCAGCCAGGCAAGCACAATGGAGAGACTGTTGCCAACTATAGTCCCAGTTTAGCCTGGAGCTCTTTCTAGAACATCAAGGTTGGAAGAGCTGATGGGTTGCCTGGGTGGGCAATTGCTCTGGCTCCTCAAAGAACATCTCAGTGAAGAGTACCACCCAGCCTGTAGCCCTGGTGGTCCCCTACACACAGTGACCTGACAGTTCCTTGTTTTAGCCCTAATAGCTGCAAGAATATATTCATACGCAGAATGTGTCATATTACCTGGACTTTCAACAACTATAGCTGTTACTTTGGAGGTAGGGCATCCCTACAAAAGTAATGGTAAAAAATGTGCCACTGCAGTTGTGCATCTGTAGAGACTCTGGTTCTTGTGTGATAGTCTCCATGCAACTGAGTCAAAGAGGGCACTTGGAGAACATCCCACAGAGGGAAACCTTGCTGTGTTGGAAAACAAAATGTATAACCAGAAGTTAGGATTTTAGCATTATCAGTGTTTCTGAACATTCTTCTTCGGGTTCTAGAACTCCTGGGCTGCTTCCATTTGCTGCTCTCACCTAAGAGCCAACAAATGATGAATAGAAAGGTAAGTAAAATGCAGGCTCTGTCATATACACTTGGCACACAAAGTGACTACAAGGCTGGCTCATTCCCAATTAATCTAGGGAAATCCAGATTCATTTGCCAAAATCCAGTGGATTTCTGGCAACCAAATCCAGTTTTCTGGAAATTATGAAATTTACTCAGATGGTTATGCATTGTATGCAAATTACATTTGCGGGATTGGGTCTACAATGAAGATACTCTAATTGACAGATCCCTAATCAGTCAACAGAAATTTGCACCACAATATCCAGCATTTAAAACAGACCACTCTAGAGCCTCCTATCTGGCTCTTATTTCAATATATAACATAAAAAGGGCACTCCCTGCTCTTCGTTTTCAGAGCATGCCATCTGAGCTGTTAAAAAGACAACACCTCAAAACCCCATACAATCAATGTATTTGTCTGTGTGGAATTTCGAAATAGTAATGCAGGGATTATGATACCATATACAAACATAATAACTCAGAGCATAACATTAACCCAATTCTAAGAACTTTACAATCCACATCAGGCATTGAAATAGTAACCTTTTTGCTTTCAGACGTCAATCCCACTATTTCCGACTATTTCCTATAGAATGGTACTCTACGCTCATGAAGCAAGGAAAATTAGAGATAAGGCTATGAAATAACTGTACTTTCAGAATGTGCTATTTGAGAAACCGTTCACAGAATACAGCTACAATAATTCTTTGCACACCTCAATTGGGATCAGCCCCTTTATGGCTGTCCATGGGTATGAGGGAGGCCCCCTTCCCATGGTAGACTTAACAATACCCATCACAGGCGATGCGCAAATGTGGTGGTCAAATGTGACCAAGAACTGGGATTTTTTGCAAAAGGCTCTGAAAAAGGCTAAAGAGGACTATAAGAAACATGCTGATGGCAAAAGGAGCCTGGAGTGGGTCTTGGCTCCTGGAGACTCTGTATACATATCCAACAAACACATTAAGGGGTTGCAACCCCGGAGGAAATTGGGTTGGAAGTATGTGGGCCCATTCAAAGTTGTGTGTGTCATTAACAAAGATGCTGTTGAGGTTGACTTTCCCCAATCACTTCGTAGCTTACATCCTGTGTTTCACTACAGTTTATTGAACTGAGACACAGGACCTTCGCCCTGGGCACCCCGACCTCCAGCTCCACCTCCTCTCTCAATCGATGGGGAACCCCACCATATCATTGAGGACATCTTAGACTCACACTTATCCTGTGGCCGCCTGCAGTACTTCATCAAATTGAAAGACTTCAGACCCGAGGAGAATTAATGGGTGTTTGCTAAGCATGTCAAGGCACCCACTTTGCTCCGCAGGTTCCATCACCTCTATCCTGCAAACCAGGGGGAGGGTGAGCTTAAGGCGGGGCGGTATGTCAGACTCAGGCCTGGTTTATGGTGATTGATCTCTGTATTGTTAACGCTTACTTTCGCTTTTGTATGTATTCGTATGTATTGTACTTGTATGTATAGAGCAAAACATATGGTTTTGCTCTATATTATTATCTGTTAGCCCTCGCTGACATGACATTCCAAAGGGGGGGGAGTGAATGTGAATCTGATTGTCAGTAGATACTAGGATGCGCCAATTGTAACTCTTCCTCCATACACAGCCCCCAGGCCATTCTCAGCTTTGCATGGGAACCGTCCTTGGGAGAGAGATAAGACTTTGGACTTAGCTAGCTTTCATGACCTGTAGTAACACTTAAATGTGTTATGTATGCATGGAAGATGGGAACTGACTTTATTTTCAATCCCCAGGACTTTATTTTCAATCCCCAGTCCTGACAAAGACGTTTGACTCTACAGTAACCGAATCTTCTCCAATAAACTTTCAAAAGAAAGCTTGTGTAAGAGTGGTTCCGCTAAGAGCCTGACACCTGCTCTGGTAAAGGAAATCAAGATTATGTCATCTGCATATAATAGTAGAGAGATCTTCTGATTATTAAGTGAGGGTGCAACAAATTTCTGGTCAGATAGTCTTTCTACGATGTCATTAATAAATAAGTTGAAAAGTAAGGGAGCTAGCACACATCCCTGCTTTACCTCTCTTACAGTAGGGATTTCTCTGGTCAGGGAACCAGAGGTGCCCACTCTGATCTTTGCAAATGTACCAGAATACAATTCATGAATCAGTGCTAAGAGTCTTTTATCTATAACTGTCTTCCTAAGTTTTTCCCATAAACAGTTTCTATCTATAGAATCGAAGGCTGTGGCTAAATCTACAAATACCACATATAGGGCTTTGGTTGGACCTTTCATTGCCGAATAGGCTTGTTAATAAAGTGTAAGGCAGTGGTCTGTTGTACTTTGGCCTCTATGAACGCCTGCTTGGCGAGGATGTATTGCCCATTCCTCCAACTTCTTTAATAGATATTTTCTGTATAGTTTTGATGCTGTGTCAAGGAGCGATATTGAGCAATAGTTACTTGGGATCGACTTATCATCTTTTTTGTGGATGGGGACCACTATGCAAGTTTCCCACCCAGCAGGAAATAGTCCAGAGTTATTTATTTGGGTAAATAGTTTGGCAAAAATTGGGGCCCACCAGTTGGGAAAGGCTTTGATCAGGTCTGTGGAAATTGAATCTTCTCCACAGGATTTACTTAAAGCTAAGGAGGAAATTAAGTTTTTGTCCTCAGCCACAGTTACCGCTGGCCAATTTGGTAGTGTTTGCAGTTTGCAATTAAAGGCCCATTTCTTTATTTCTGTGGGCCCAGTCTGAGAGGTAGGGGACTGGTAAATGTCAGAAAAGTGGCTAAGCCAGGAGTTTCCAGAGATTTGGGCATCTATTTGGGAGGGTGGTCTTCCAAGCCCAAATGAAACTAACTCCCAAAATTGGGTTTCCTTTCCCCCCCCTTACTGCCTGTGCAAGGTATGGGCCTGTTTTTTTAGTTTTAAGTAAGTTTTTATATTGAGTTCTGGACTTAATTATTTGTTGTATTATTTTCTGGTCCTTGTTTCAACTATGTTTCATTTGTCTGGCTAGCTTCTTTTTAAAATCCCTACATTCCTGATCAAACCAAACATTATTGGGGTGGGTATGTTGTTTGGGAGGTCCATAGTTAGTCAACAGAGGTTTAAGGGTAAGGATTATATCTTTGTAATAATGAATAACATTGGAGTCTGACTGTGAAAGAGATTGATGACTACCCCTGAGTTCTGTACCCTCAAGAGCTTGTGCAATGGTGTCATTCATATGTTCCGTCCACCTATGTCTCCTGTAACCACGAGATAGATCTTCAGTGGGATCAGATGTTGGGGTTAAGTAAATGTGGTTGCTAAAATTTAAAATTAATTCTAATGTGCAGTGATCACTTAAGCTACTATCCCTCACTTTAAAGTTGTTCAGTTGACTCAATAGGTTGGGGAAAATTGCTATGTAATCAATTGTGCTCACGTAAAGTGAAGATAAGTATTTGTAGGACCCGTCAGAAGAGTCATACTTGGCCCCGTTTAAAATCTACACGTTGTATAGGGCAAGTAACTCAAGGAGTTTTAGACCTGGCCTGTTAACTACAGGGTCTGAGGATCGACGATCTAGTATGGAAGCACATTCAGCAGCCTGTGCATCTAGATTTCCTTGAGGTGCTAACTGGCCTGGGCCAATCCTTGCATTGAAATCCCCAAATAAAACTATTTTAAAATTAGGGTATTGAGCCAATAAGTGATTGAGGGTGGTAACAAACTGGTCCCATATTTTCTCCTTGTCTTGCATTACTGCATTTGGGGGGCAAATATACATTGATGCACAAGAGGTTGCCTACTTGCTGGCCCTTGACCAATAATGGTCGTATGTAGTGGGGGAAGATGCTGTGAATGACTTGGATTTCTGCTTTTAAATCTACATTAAAAAGTGCTGCAAGGCCACCACTCACTCAGCCTTTGTGGTGGGACTTAACTGCAGCACTTGCATATATTCTGATGCCTTGGAGGCTTACTCCAAAAATTAAAGGAATCCTCATCAGCTCTTATCCATCAAAAGGCACCAGGCAATGACTTTCTTCCACTCCCTCCCTCAATGATACTGCCAGAGCCACCTAGCAAGCATGTAATAAAGTGTGCTATCCACAGTGAGCCAGTTCCCACCACCCAGATCGGGAAAGTCATCTCAGCACCTGCCCCACCCCTCACATGCAGGACTATCAGGTGGCAAAGAGGAACAACTGCATTTTTCACGACACAGGAGGGGAACTGGAAAGAATATCCAAGGACTGACAATTAAAAATTCTGTCCTGGAATGTGGGAGGGTGGCGTAACAAACTCCACAACTCTGATTTCTTTAAATTTTTAAGACAATCCGATATAGTGTTTATCCAAGAAATTTGGATTCAAAACACTTCTCTAATTGTATGCACATCCAGTCCATTCTTGCTATAAGAGCTAGTTGGTCAGCCACTGGTAGGCCAAGGAAGGAATTAATTAGATTTTCTTCCAGTGAGTTGTTTAGGTAACAATCTTCCTCTTCACCTTCTTTGGCGTCTTGGGTGTCTTTGTATGGAATAGTTGTGTTACTTCTTTATCAAGAGATGGAGTTGGCCTGGTTCTCGGTGGTAAGTCCTCTAAAGTGGCATCTGTTGGGGTTCTGAATTTCGGCAGTGTTGGGAACAGAGAGGACACACAGGTGTTTCTGAAGACTCTTGCTGGGAAAATCCCTTTGCTGCCCAGGAAGGATCTCTGTTGGAGAAGCATTGTGGGTATTTTGGGGGTTTTGAAAGTCAGCAGCACTCTCTGTGCTTGATTTGTGCTGTTTAGTATTTCAATTGAAGCTAGATCTATTGGGAGTTGAATTTCCAGAAATAGACATCTTAGATGAGAGGTGACTTGCTCCTTCAGCTTCCAGTTAGGCAGCTGTCCTTTATATCTGCAGATTGTAGGGCATACCTTTTGCGGTTGTAGAACCAGTTTGTACTGCTCCTTGTTTTCTTTAGGTTGTTTCAGGTCCCAGCCTGGGCTTCTGTGATCTTGCCTAGAAGGATTTCCATTGGCCAGCCCTGTTGCTTCCAGCACAGTCTTTGTGGCATGATTGAAATACTCCAGTTTTGCAAAAAAAAAAAAAAATTAAAAATGTTTTAACAGTCCAAAGATGTAACCCACTGTTTTAGCTGTCAGATGGCAACTCCCTCTGCTACTGCGGCCTCTGCTGGTTTGTTTGCCTGCTGCTCATTTTCGGCTTCTGTGGGAATTTCCTCGGAGTTGAAAGTATCAGCTAGAGGAGCACAGCGACTGGTAACAGGAATGGTGTAAGCAGCTTTGTTCTTTGCTTTTAAAAAGTCTCCTATCTTTTTTCTTCACAGACGTGCTTGCTGGCCAAGCTATCCACTCTTCACCATAGACTCTCCTCTTTGGAAGGTAGCTATAACCCCCATCAATGCTTTGCCCTCTTTTATCTCTGATCTTTTAAGATCACTTCAACCTTTTATTTCTTAGCTCATGTGTGTGTGAATGTATTAGGGATATTTTAAAAATAAATTTCATAAAGATATTTCCTGTCTGTTGTCTGTGCCACTCTGAGAGGGTTCTGACTCCGGTATAGTTGGAGTACGATCCCTAGCTTACACATCTATTAAGAAACATTACCCCATCGTAATTCAAACAGAGACCTGGTATTGCGGCTTACACCTTGACTGGAAAATAATAGAAGAAAGTTATTTAGGTGATCCTCCATTGAGCAGGGGTTCAACTAGATGGCCTGTATGGCCCCTTCCAACTCTGTGATTCTATGATTTGCAAATATTTGAGGAACTCCAGAATTTTTTGTTTTTGGTTGAGGAAGTAAATTCCATCTTCTTCCTTTTCTATTTGTATTCCAAGGTAGTAATAGTTGTTACCGGCTTCTTTTACTTACACTTCTTCATTTAGATGTTTGACTATTTCAGTGCTCCAAGATGGCATCAAGGCTGCTGCTCTGACTCACAATGCTATACTATTTTATCTTAATTTATTGCTGGGTTTCTATGCAATATAATTGCTTCTCTAAAACAGTGGTTTGTAGCAGCATGCTTTAAGTATCTATTTTTCGGGAGTGCTGCAATAAGCTGAAGGATGTGTGGTGGAGTCTCAGCTTTGAGAAGCTTTCCTTTGAGAGTTTTTACTCTTCTGTTTGTGCCAGTTGTTTTTGTTCCTGGGTGCAATTTTTTCAGCATGCTATATGAACTGTTAGCTCTTGCCTGCAACCTCCGGTTTCTTGCTGCCCAGCTCAAATGACAACATAGCAACAAACTTAACTTAAGACAAATGAAAATGAAGCTCCAAAAGCAGGGGAGAGAAATGGAGGCTGATTCTCCACCAGCCACTAAGGAAGCTAAAATTGGATACTATTTTGCGTCCTCTCATAATGTATTTTCTCCAATCTCAATGTCTAATCACTTTGCAGATGACCTGATGGGGCTTTAAGAACTATGGCCCCGGCACCCGGCAAAGTGCGGCTAAAAAGAGCCGCATCAAAAAAGAGATGCATGGGCGGGATCCCACGGATCCCGTGCAACGCGCGCCATTGCTCCCCGGCACGATCACATGCCGGGGAGGAAGGGAGGATCGGGAGGGGGAGGCTGCCGAACTGCGCATGCTCATGAGCCAGCGGCAAGACGCGCCACCGATCCCACGGCCAGGGTGATGCAGAGCAAACGGATGAACCACCGAAGGTAGGTGGTTCACTTTTGAAGCGTGTCAACGGGGGAAGGGCCGGATCAGAGACGGGAGTGCAACGCCAGCCAGATGTTGGCGTGAGATTGCGCCCGTTTGCTGCGCTTCCAATCTGGCCCACTCCCGGCCCAAACTGCCTCGTATGAACAGGGCCTGTGATCAACAGAAATGAAATCCCTCTTTCAACATTGAGTGGGGACAGTATTGAAGCATTGAATGAAATTTCAGATAACCTCTTTCTGTTTATTGTAAGGACAGTAGAGTTTATTTCTAAAGAGCTCCATTTGTTGCACTCAAAGTTGGATAAGCTGCTAAATGGAGCATGTGACCCTAACATTACACAAGCTGCCTCTGGCCATGATAAGAATCCAGCTGTTTTTTGTTCTGAAAATCAATCTGCCATTTGTTCTATGAGGGAGGGGCTGTTTAAGCTACCTCCACAACAACAGGAGAGGGAGAGAATGGCTCCCTCCCAACTTGTTTGGTAGTCACATAAGATCTATTTACAAATTTGCAAGTTCAAAGGAATTGTTCCATCCTGGAGAACTGCTCCACTCACTAAGGTTGAATCTGCATTTGCATTTTTAAATTAGTTTCATGCTGCTGTAACGCCGTCTTTCTCTATGCTTGTTTGAATGTTGCTTGGAGAAGATTCTTTTAAAGCAGTGCAGAGGTGCAATGACAGTGAAGCCTCCCCAAAAGCATGATAAACATATGTGGATGTGCAAAAGTATGCTAGCACACTTGAGGTGTGAAAACGACACCAAATGTAGACAGCTTTTTTGAAGATGGAGTCAAAAGGCTGGGGCACCGGTGGGAAAGACAAATGCCAATTCAGCCTAAGAAACATCTAGTGAAATTACTTGAAAGTATTTTGGACATATGGACATAAAAACATTATTACCCAAGCTCAGAGGGCACTGCTTACTTTCCACAGCCCTAGTATCTCCAGCCTGATTTTTCATCAGAAAGCTCTGCTAAACTCTAAAGGAATTTTCCCTACCTGTGTTTTTAAGAACATGTTTTTAACTCCTTTGCTGCCTACATCTACCCACTCTAAGAGAGAGCGGGATAATATAATTCCACCTTTTGAGCTTAATAACAATTCTGTAGTGACATATTCTACTGCTCTTGTTTCTAACGCATAAAAGATTTAAGAACAGGGAATGATCCTATTTCCAGCTCCTGCCTTCTGGATAAGAAGTTATTGGATGAGGAAGTTCTGGAATCCTTTAAGACTCTACCACTGGCTGAGAAAAAGTTGGTCACGGATAGATTGGAAGTTGTAAGAACTAATTTTTAAAAAATATGCTGGATAAGGCCAATGACAGGGACTGAAGCTCCATTAGTTAACAACAAGTGTACTGAGATCCAGGTTCTAGCTGTTGTTCATCAATCTGAGCACCTTGGTTCTATTTCTCCATCTGTACCAAGGAAGGGGGTAATTTTAGTTCTCTTGGGTATAAAGGACACCTCCTGGTATGCTGGTACTGTTAGCAGTGGGTGTGTCAGTCTTGATAACAATTCCATAGATCAACTAATCAAGATGGACTGACTTCTGGATAGCTCTCCACCCACAATAATTAAACTTGTCTCCTGGAATATAGCAGGGTGGAGGAACAAGGCCAAAGATCTTAAATCCTTTGATATTGTTCTTCTACAGGAGACTTGGGGGCTCTAACTCCCTTGTTCCTTGAAGGATTTAAATCCTACTCCTTCCTAGCATCCAGGGCCAAGAGTGGAGGTCACCCCTATATAGGCTTAACCACCTTTGTTTCTTTTAATCTTAATTTAAGATCTATTAGCCTGCAAGATTGTCTTCCCATTGCCCAAACCACCATGATAAATTTAACATCTACATTACACCCTCCTCTGACAGATTTATCTTGCCTACTTATTGAAGTAGTCCGGTCTCTTATCGTGAACAGCTAGAACAAAAATTCCCTTATGTAGAAATAATTCTAGCTGGAGATCTCAATGCCAGAGTTGATAATGATATTTTGTCTCTTCTCAGCAATTTGAGTTTTGATCAGGATGACGTTTTGCTTCTATTTACTCCTTCTATGAGATTCTTTAAGGATAATTTGTCAAACCCTGCAGGCCTGAAGTTAGTACAGTTTTGCACACAATTTCTTATAATCTGTCTGAACGGTTTGACAAAATTTGACAATTCACATGATCATACATATATCTATGTTAGGGGCTGTAGCATTATATTTTAATCTTCCCTTCCTTTATGTCTGATGTTATATTTTAATCTTCCCTTCCTTTATGTCTGATGTCTCTATAGTTGGAAATCAGATGTTTAGTGATCATTTACTCTTAATATGTGTTTTTGATCTCAATGGGAATTTCACATCAGATGTGACTAATGATGTGTAAATTCTGCCTAAGATTTCTCGATCTGCAGAGTTAGGCCAAAAGATTTTAAAATTACTAAAATTGAATACCAGTTTAGATTTTAAATTTGCATTAATAAATTCTCCCAGTCCTCTAGAGGTAATATGAATTTATGGAAACTTATTACATTATATTATCAAATCCCTAAAACAGGAATCTAGGAAGAAGACATCTAAACAAGTGGGGAAAACTCAAATTGCTTCATGGTTTGACCAAGAATGTAGGATTATAAAAGCTCAATTACATTCTACTTATTGCCATTTCCATTATTCCACAGCCACCTACTTACCATTGGAGTATCAGATACTTAAAAATCATTTACATCATCTTATTAAAACTAAAAGGTTGACCTTCATCAATAAACATTGGGAACAACTTCTTGATGCTATTACTTTGAATAATTCCAGGAAGTTTTAGGCCATAATTAATGGGGCTACTCATCCTGAGACTTTTCTGATTTATTTTATGAGGATTCTCCCAATGGAATGCAACTGATTTATTCACCCCTCAACGGTCTCCCAGAGTTGCCTTCCGTTTCACCAGAGGAAATAAAAATTCTTACAGATCAATTAAAATTAGGTAATGCTCCTGGTCCAGATGTGATAATCCCTGAGGTATTGAAAGCTGACCCTGAGTGGTGTGCTTCCCTGCCATGGTAAATAAGACTGGCCAGATACCAGCATCCTGGACTAATGCAATAATTGTTCCCATCTACAGAAAGGACTGTCATCTTAATCCCTCTAATTTTAGACCAATTAGTCTTTTATCTGTTATTGGGAAACTTTATGCTAAATTTTTGCAAATTAAGCTTAGCACCTGGATGTCATCTAATAAAATTTTAGGATCAGAGCAGGTTGGTTTCTGCCAGGGGAAGTCAGCGCTGGACCACTGTTTAGTCATCGTTCATTTGGTCAATAAGTATTCGAGAAGGAAAAGATCTAAATTGTTTATTGCCTTTCTAGATCTTCCCGTTTTGTAGATAAGTGGCTGTGTTTATGACTTCTCCCCAGTATTTCTCTGGTAGATCCACTTCTAGTAACATGCATCTGCACATTTATGTCAGGGAGTGGTTTTTCCTCTCAGCTATGCCATTTTGTTCTGGTGTGTATGAGACAGTGAGTTTATGTTCAATATCTTTTTCAGTTAAATCCCTTTTTATGTCATGTCCCACGTATTCTCCTCCATTGTCAGTTTGGATTGCCAGCAGCTTCCTCAGGAATCTGTTGCTAAGCATTGCAACAGATAACTTGAGTTTTTCAAATACTTCACTCTTCTCCCTGATCAAGAAGTTAACTGTGTATTTAGGGAAATCGTCAATGAAATTCAAAATATATCTGTTTCCACTAGGGGTCTCTGTTTTTATTGGACCACAAATGTCACTGTGAATGAGCTCTAGAGTGTGCTTTGGTTCTTGGTAGAACTTGGTTTTGTCCCTTTTGCTTGAATGCAGTATATGCAGTCCCTCTCAATTGTACATTTATTTATTTGCATGCCCTTTGTTAAATTCTGGTTATCAAGTTGGGCAATTGTCTCTGTGCCCTAATCTTCAATGCCACATCCAGGAGCATTTCTTATTATTGCAGCTCTTTTTCAAGTTTGCACTTGGAGTGCATGTGTCTAAAGCATATAAATCCTCATGCACTTTTTCTGTTGCAATCAGATCTCCATTCTGTTTAGTAAGACATCTTTCCCCAAATGAGGTCACCATTCCTCTTTTTGCAAGAACTCTTACTGAAAGCAAGTAATTTGCCAGTTGTGGCATATACAAACAGTTCTCAGTAAGGATTTCTCTGACCTGTCCATCTGGGAGTCTGCATTTTATAGTTCCAGACCCTACTCTTTGTGCCACAATAGACCTTCCATCAGCTACACTCAGTGTTTCTTTTTTCTCTTCATTTAGAGTTTCAAAGAATTCTCTGTGTCCACTCATGTGCACTGAGCATGCACTATCTATGAACCATTCATTATTTTTGGTTGCACCTTTGGTTAATATGAAGCACTTCTTTAAGGGTGGTTGTTTCAAATTCTCCCTTTTTTATTTTGGAGGGGCACCTTTCTGTTCGAAAGCATTGCAGTAATTTATAATATGCCCCTGTTTTCCACATGAGTAACAACTTACTTTACTTTTATTATTTATGTATAAAACCATTTGGTCAGAATAATGCTCAGGGGTTTTTTATCAGGCTCCTCAAACTGTTTGTGTTTGAATGTCTGCTCCAGTTCATTTAATTACATTAGAGAGAGAGAGAGAGAGAGAGAGAGATATTTCCTTTAGATGCTTTCTGGCATACAATATTTTCATAACTCTTGGGAAGGCTAACCAAAATAAAAATAACCAAGTTTTCATCTGTCATTTCTTTGCCAGCAGTCCTTAGCTCTTAACTCAAAGCAAGAATTTGATCTAGGTGCTCTCTCAAATTTCCCTCTGGGCTTGGGATCAGCCTGCAAGAAAAGACACCTGCAGTCACGTGACTAGCAGTTGTGATGTAATTTTGATGCAGAACTCGGGGGTGGGGGTTTCTAATGATTAAAAAAACCTCTTGACAGTTGGAGTTTGACCATTAAGATTGTCAGTTGTTTTTTGGTCAGTGGTACTGTGCCAGGGGACTGACAAATCATGTTGGACCCAATGTTCCCTCTAAGCTGTGGAATCCTGTGAGCAAACATTCTACTTTGTGAGCTACAGACATTGAAGTTGTGAGCAAGCGATTTGGCTACTGCATAAATCAGTTTGCTCTGGAGCTCTCCTTCCTGAGCAAAGACAAGAATGTGTGAACCGGAGGCTAAAAAATGGCGAGCTAGCTCACGCTAACTCATCTTAGAGGGAACACTGGTTGGACCTCACTGAGTCCGAGGAGCAAATGAGATTTTTCTACAGATTTCAATATTAAGGGAATCTGAGAAAAAGCCAAACGTGGTTCTATACCAAACTGAAAACTAAATAGTCTTAAAAAGAAAAATAAGCTCCTGGTGGTTAAACAAGAGATTCATGTCCCTCTCACATAGAATTTATACCCTGCTGGAGAGAGAGTCAGGTTTAGTGGATTTAGTGTGTGCCAAGAGGATTTATTGGACTAGTGGGTGTCCAAAAAGAAATAGGAAAAAAACCAAGGCACAGCGGAGGCATTTCTCTGTGGAGGTGGAGATTACCTTTTAAATCCAAACATAAACCAGCAGTCTAGAACAGCACAGGGGTTGAGATTAGAGAGTGTGTTTTGTACTATGGCATCTGAAGTGAAGGATTATAAATGAACTGACCTAAAACTGAACTATACCATTTGAAACAACGTATACACAAGCATCAGCTTTTCCTTTGTATATATATTCCCTGCCTGCCTGTCCTTGTAAATAAAATTGTCAGTTGGTTTTATTGTTCCATGTCATGTGTGCCTCAGTGTCTGACAGAGCTAAGTATCTGACAAAGTTAAATCATAAGCTTCATCCCAGGAAAAGGGTGGTGCTCATGAAAAGCCACAGAGATTAATGTTTATAAAGAGGTCTCATCAATAAATGGCTGGGTGTGTGACAGAAGGATGAACTGTGTGGGTTCCTAGTTAAAAGAGGTGGGCAGACAGTGTCAGTGGAAAATAAGACTGCTCCAACTTGTGAAAGATTACAGGAACAAATCCCCACATACCCTGGAATAAGAGGGTTCGTCATACCCTCCTAAGTCATTTTGGTGCTAAATAGCTTCTTTTGAATATACAGCTGGCTCTTTAGAGAAGAATTAACATAAAGCATTTCCAATTCACTCCAAACTGCCTTTGCTGTCTTCATTTGAATAGTTTGCAGAACATATGTATCTGAAAGACTCTTATCAGAGTACCTCTTGCTTTCTCATCATCCTTGTCCCAGGATTTCTGATTTGCTCAGTTCTCATCTTCTGGCCTGTAGTCTGTAATAATGTACCCGAGTTCTATCTTGAGTGATGGCTCTTCATTCTCTCCTTCCAAACAAGATAATTCCCGTTCATCAGCCTATTCAATAAGTAGTTGTGCTGAGCTGTGCAGGAAGCAGTTATTTTGCAATTTCTTCCTTTTCCCTACCAATTTGTCTAAACGTTCCCTTTTTACAGCAGTGCTCACACTGGGCCCAGAACCCTGTTGGCAGAGTTTAAATATGCAAAGGAAGAAGAGCACTGAAAAATAAGTAGGTTTATTAAAGAAGAACAAACTGCTATAGAACATAGAAGAGAGAGAACCTTAATTGTCTAACTTAACTGCTGAAGAGAAACAACAACAACAACAGAAGCTCTGCAGGAGCAGGAAGTCTCCCAAAAAAAAAAAAAAAAGCTAAGTAGAAGACAGGAAGGACATAATTTGAAAATGTGGGAAGTCCCTAATCTAGTTTTGCTAATTAGCAGTCCTTCAGATGTCCCCCTGTAAGGTGATTTTCTGATCTTCTTCAATCAATCAATCTAATTTATTGTGTCAGGAGCCAGTAAAACAGTACAATTCTGATATAAAAGGGATTAAAACAGTAATAACATGGGAATAATATAAAAACATTAACAGGAGAGAGTACCTGGGCCGTATGGGTAGGGCGGGATATAAATCCCAAGAATAAATAAATAAATAAATAAAATAATAACATTAGTAAAGTAAAATAGTGTTAATGAGAGAATCATACAATTTTTTCAGCTAAAATAAGTTTGCGTTTCCTAATAGATAAGCAACAAAATTTTGCCACAGAGTAAGTCTCTAAGCTCTGAATGTCTTTGAAGAGGAATTTACGAAGGACTTCAGGCCTAAAGTCAAGATAAGACTGCAAAGGGCTAAATCTAGACAGAAGGGGTAGTATAAGATGGTCTCGTTCCTCCTGATAGAATCTGCAGAACAGGAGGACATGAGTAATTGATTCCACCATATTAGCCATGCATGGACATATACGTTCATGCACTGGAACTCGAGTGAATTTACCTTGCAGTACAGCGGAAGGGAGTGCCTCAAAATGGGCTCTGGAAAAGGCCCATCTATAGGGTTCATAAGGCTGCACTATAGACCTTGTATATTCTAACAGAATATACTGTGTTCAAAGGTCAGATGGGAGTAGATCTCTCAACCTGTTCAGTTTGTGCCAGACAGCTGTGAATGACTGATGAATAAGTTTGCATCAGGTCATTGAAAAGAGAGTGCCAGTTCAAACTGCCATTAGCATCACTTCAGACTACTTAGATGAACACCAAAGGGTATGATTTTTACTGAAACATGGCATTTATTGATGACTGATTTATATGATTTGTGATCGATCTATTCTCTATTTAAGCAATTGCCTGCTAAGCAAAGCAGCTACTCAGCAAAGGTGGGGGGTTAGTAGAACTCAACCAGGCTGTGCATGTGAGAAAAGCGAATGTGTTGTACTACATAAATAGGAAAGAATACAGTGAAGGAACACACTGAACTTTCATAAATGGGTTGATGAACAGTTTAACCAATCACTTCCTGTGAACTGAGATGAGCTTACTGTAACATGACCCTCTGTCTCCCTCCATTCATTCAAAGGAGTTGGTATACAGGGCTATCTTTCTTCTCCTTCTCCAAGGAACTCAAGATACACAGCCCTCCCTCAATCATCCTCACAACAACCCTTTGAGGTTAGTTAGGGTGAATGACTTTGACTGGCCACTTCAGGAGATTTATGGAAGAACTGAGATTCTGTACAGGCCTTGTTTGCATACAGAAAGCCACAGACATTTTCTCAGCATCCAGATTGCAGGGACTCTGCAGAGACCTTATGTATGTGTAGCTAATATGCACATGGATTCTCTGGTGCTGTGAGCAGACCAAAAGGAGTGATCCCGTTCTCTGGTAGTCTGCATAATAGAGGGGGAAATTAGAATAGTCATATACAAGGAAAAGCTCCCTCAGACAGAAAGAAAAAGTTGTTTATTGTTTTTAAATATTTTCACATAAACTGACTCTGTGTACCTAATATAATAGTAAAAGCTTGCACTTTTGGTGACCTCTCCTGTTAATTTCCATAGCCAGAGATAAAGACTGGGCATCCCATACTTTGAAGAGGGTGTTACAGTAGGGACAGCATTCTTACCCCTCCATGACAAACTGTATCTGCCAAAACTTGCTTCTTGTACACTAGGCATGGGCATCAACTGGCTCATGAACTTCACCAAGTCCCCTGAGTCCACCTTGGCCATCCTCTTTAATACTGGTCACACAAGGAGGTCATCTGGGCTGACCTTTCTTGCATGGCCATGAATCTCCTCTCCTGCCCTCTCACTGGTGTCCAGAGGGAGTGGTTGTTCTCCCACCTTGGAGACCTTCTGAGTCCCCACCGCTCCCACCTAGAAATGGCCAGGGTGGACGATTTGGCCTTCCTGAAGGTCAGCCTTCCCTTGCTGGACCACCCAGCTCCAGATCTTCTAGAGTAAGATTCAGGACTCCCAGTGTTATCCTCCCATGTGTCCCTTCCCTCCATTCCTCCTCCTCTCTGTATGATCTGGTATGTGGCCCATGGGTTACACCCTTAGCACTTGGGTGGGAGGATGGCCACCTCTGCTGGCTGGGGATGGGCTTGCCCAAAGCCAACCCAGACAATGTCTTCATCATAAGCAAACACCTACTTAATGAACCAACATTAGCCTCTTAACAAAACAGCTACCTCATGAACCAAACAACATCTACCTCTTAGCACAGCACCTACCTCATGGAACAACACCCACCTCAGAAAACTTCCACCCCCAGAAACATCCACCTTTACCAGCAAGCCCTCTTTGACTACCCCTTTCCATTGCATTTGTACAATTCACAATTACAACAGATGATCTCTTATCTGTAAAATGTGTTCCACTAATGGTGGAGAACTGTCCAAAAATTTCACTTAAGAGTAGACTGTGATGAGGTGATCTTTGTCTTTTGGCCTGAGGGAGGCTGGGGGTATTCTAGGCATGCTTCTTTCCTCATGGTGTCTGGCTGGGGTGCCCATGAGACTGCCATGGCATTATAGTGGGAAGCCCACTTAGAAACTCTGGGGATGCCTGGTCTTCCTGCCTGTCCCTCATAACCCAGTCTTCTTAGACTTGAGAAGTGACTGTGGCAGCTCAAAGCCCTGAGAACCAAGTAGATATGGTGGCATGAAAGCCCTGAGTCCACCCCGATACCCACCCCCCAAAGTATGCAATGATGTATGTAGACATGGTGGCTGGAAGCCCTGAGATGGAAGTAGATGTGGTGAGTCAAAGCCCTGAAACAGAAGTAGATGTGATGGCTCAAAAGCCCTAAGTCCACCCCTGACATCCCAACCCCAAAGCATGCAATGACGTATGTAGATGTAGTGGTTCCAAGCCCTGAGTCCATCCTTAACACCTGAACACTAAATAGTATGCAAAGATGTGTATCAATATGGTGGCTGGAAGCCCTGAGATGGAAGTAGATGTGGTGGCTCAAAATCCCTGAGCCCACCCTTGACACCAAAACACAGAACAGCATGCAAAATCCCTGAGTCCACCCCGACACATGCAATAATGTATGTAGATGTGGTGGCTCCAAGCCCTGAGCCCACCCTTGACACCGAAACACAGAACAGCATGCAACAATGGATGTTGATATGGTGGCTGGGAGCCCTGAGAAGGAAGTAGACATGGGGGCAGCTCAAAAGCCCTGAGAAGGAAGTAGACATGATTGCTTGACTTTTCAGGGCTTTTGACCCACCGTGTCTACTCCCATCTCGGGGCTTCAAGCCACCATGTCTACTTACTTCTCTGGGCTTTGAGACAACAGGTCTAACTACTTCTCAGAGCTTTCAAGCCATCACATCTACTTATTTCTCAGGGCTTCGGGCCACCATGGCTACATACATCACAGGGCTTGGAGCCACCATGTCCACATATGTCATTGCATGTTGGTTCGGGTTTGGGTCTCAGGTGGTCTCAGGGCACATTGCCCTGATTCTGCTAGGTTGGTAAAAATGCCCCCCCACCTTAAGTTTCTACTGGAGAGGTTCTCAGGGACTTTAATTCTGAATCTTTTCTGCTGGGCTTCTGCCCTTTCTTTTTTGCTGTCCCCACCCTTGGAAACAATGGAGTATGGGGGCATTCCTAGAGTCGGATTAGACTGGCTTTCGAGCAAGGGAACCTTTACCTTTTACCTAAGTCAGACCCTATAAATTGACTCCTCACCAAACTTGGAGGGCAGGTATAGGAAAGTCATCCAAAGATCTGCTGTGAGTTTTCAGTGGCTGCAAACTCAGCACTGAAGACATCATCTCACGACTTCATTAACACATTTGTATAAAGCACAAGGTCTTTGCAGTCTGCTGTGTGCACAGATCTTCATATAGGGAAGGGAATCTGTTGCTTTATGATTGCCAGGCATGCTTACTGTGATTTGCAAAGCCAAGACTGGGCTAATGTTTAGCATGGACCTAAGAATTAGTTGGATGAGGCTCTGACAGCAACATGACCCTTTCTTTAAAAACTCCCTGTGTGTGTCAGTCTCATGACACACCAAGGGTTGGTGCCCAAGGCTGATATTGTTTTTATGAAGATGGTAGGGAAGGATAATGAAACAAATGGCCAGCAGTCTCTCTCTTGCAAGCATTAGTTCTGCAATGTGTAGAAACCTGGTGAAACTACTCTGGATCTCTCCATGTCTTGGGAGATGTCTTGTACACTGCCTTGAGTTCCACAGTGATGGAGTGGTAGGATATAAGCTCCTGTCAGATTTGCAGTGTGCACAGGTTGATACTCCTAAATGTTTTACCAAATTATTATTCTTTTGAGCCATAATATCTTTCATGTGCATAATGTATATTAGCAATACACATTACTACTGTCCATGCATATCAAAAGACTGTTACAGAGCTCTTCAACTTTCTCCTTTGTAATGAAAAAAAGAATACGTAGAAATGGAGGGCATTTCTCCCCCGAAAAGTGTCTCCTGAACTGAGACTCCATAATTTGGCTTTGGATTTTTTTAAAAAAATTCAAACAAAAACAAAACTAAGAAAGAAAGCTCATGAATGTCTGGACTAGATTAACTGAGTCAGTTCAGGAAAATTATATATACATAGATCTAGTCAGTACACAATGCACATATTCTCAGTGTTTATGTAAGTGTTGGGGGGGGGACACTAATGAGGATGCTTTAAGATCAGACAGTGCAGCTGCTTAAATCCACAGGAGAGAACATGGAAAAAGAGTGGTTACATACAGCAATGTACATGGCAGTCTGGTTAAACTGCAATCTGCTTAAATTGGAAACTGTTACATGGAAATGGTGTCTTAAGGATTCACAAGGAGGTCATTGAACAAGCTTCTCCTCTGCAATGATTTGAACTGACTGTTTGTTTAAAGCATACATTTTAATCCTGCAATGTGTTTGTCCTTAGAGTTGATTCCCTATTTGTATAGGAACAGTGATTTCCTTATATAAATTGTGTAGAAGCACAAAAAAAACTCTTAAGAAGCTGCATACTATGTTACTAAAAAGTCTTCAAATGCAACATCTAGGAAACCAAATATTAGCACCATGTTCTGCATTGTCTATATTGCAAAAATCTGGCAGCTCTTTGTATTCAACTCAATTTTTTATCATGACCAGCTCATATCAATTTAAATGAATTATACCAAAATAAAAAAGGTTTTAAGAAATAAACAATAGCAAAATGTACAGAAATGAATAAAAATGCTGTAATTTAAAAAACAACAATCAAGATTGATGCATGAAACGTAGACCATGGAGAAATTTGGCTGCTCTGAAACTATGTGTAATTCCTGCACCTAGATTTACTTGTTAAAGCATTCAGGCAATTCCATCAGGATTTATTGACTGATTTATAGCCCACCTTTCTCATTCAGATACAGAACGGATCACACAGTTAAAGTCAATGCAATAGTTATAGTATAGTACGAACAACAGAAAATGTAATGAAACTGGACAACAAAATTATAGAATGTGCTAGAAAACTGTACAATGCATAAAAAAGAGTAAGACCCCAGTAGCACCTTAAAAACTAACAACATTTGTGGTAGGGTATGAGCTTTTGTGAGTCACTGCTCACTTCTTCAGATACAGCTGGAATGTGAGTCCATCTGTCCTATATATTGGAAAGTGGAGTGATTTTAGATGCCAAATGACAGGTGTGATTGGATTAGGAATGATATGCAGAGAGGTAGTAGGTGTGGAGAAATCAGCATTGGTAATCAGACAGGAAACCTAAATTGCAATTCAGTCCAGGTGGATTCATTGTCTTGGGCTTTGTTATCAGTTGCAATTCAGCAGTTTCTGTTTTGAATTCCTTTTAAAATTCCTTTGTAAGAAAACTGCTACTTTCTGAGTTGCCAAACTGGGATGAGAAGGAGTTGAGAATTACAAATACAGATGGGGGATTATAAGGGGGGGGAAACATAAATGAAGACAGATCATGAAAGGAAGAAAACAAAAGGAAGAAGCAGAAAAGTGTTGAAAACAGGAAGAGAAATTAAGAAGAGAAGGCTGCTTTATTTTGCTACAACACACGAACAGGGCTGCCCCGTGCAAGATCTGGAAACTCAAAACTATGGAGCTGGGTGGAATAAAAGGAAAAGGGGAATGAGAGACTGCTGGTGATAACAACCTTGTTATCCTGGCAATGACTCTAGCAGACATGAACTGTGCTGGTTGGTCTTGCATTGCTCCAGTGCTGGCTTCATTGATGGGTTTAACAAGGTCTGATAGGCAAAGGTTTGCTTCAGTCTGGTAATAAACTTTGCAGGAAGGAACAGTGAGCAATCAGAGCTACTGCTGTTTGCTGTCTGCTTATGCCCCTAATGGCCGCAGTGCAGAACTGGATTAAAAGTAAATTAATTGAAACACATTTTTTGAATCCAGCATGACACTGGTTCCTGGGGCCCTCCAGCTGACTTAGGCCCCAGGAATTTTGTCCCTCCATTCCCCACCCCCAGAGGTCTTGGCTTTCACAGGCATTTGTGCTCACACTCTAAGGCCCTAAGATAACAGGGCTGGGAAGACCAAGATGTACTATGCTAAGAAGAATGGGCTGTCATTATTAGTGTAAAGAAAAATGGTTCCTTGCATTTGCTCTGTGTAAGGAAAATCTTTGGTTCAGGCTGAAAGAGGCCGACACAAACATTCCCAGAGACAGTTATAGCCTAGAGTCAGTGTGACCTTGTAGCAAGATAGTTTGCAACTGTGAGTGCAAGGGAGTACTACCTTACTTTGGTCTCCCAATTAGTGCATTCCAAGCAACTGAGTGATGGGTCTTGCACCTGTGGGAAAGAGGTGAGGCTTAGCTGCATTATCATTTCGTTTCTCCCCTTCTGGTCCGTCACCCTATACATCATGTGGTTAGCAACGCAGAGAAAGTTGCATCACTTCTCAGGCCTGGGGTCAGTCAGAGACCTTCTCCATAGAGTTAGTTAGCATTTACCATTTGGCAGTTCAGGGACTACTTGGCATGAAGTACGTCAGTGGTTATCCAGCTCAGCTTGTGCTCAGGGCATCCATCTTCCACTGCTTGTATGTGTGGGCTATAGCCTTGGGTATGTTTGCAAGAGACAGCCACTTCAGATTGCTGAAACTACGTGCTTGAGATGAACCAACATTGGGTAAGGTGGAACCTTGTTCTAATGTATTTGCTAAGCTGGATATGCCCAGACATTATTGTATTATATCCTTCACAGTTTTGTCTTTTATCTATTTATGTACCTTAAATAATTATATTTTTACCTTGTTGTGGATTTTTGCCTTCATTGACCTCAAAGCCTTTTTCCAGAAGCCTTGGCCTTTTGACCTTCTACTTGATAATTGCTTTTGTTTGGAAACTCAGTCTGCAGTCCTATCCTGCAGGGCTGACTTTTCTTGTTAATTCCCTAAAAAGCTGAGAGACTTGTCCTTTTGTTCCTGAGCTGTTCTGATAGACTGAAAGGACTGGTGACACCTACTAAGACTAGGGTGAGATTAGACTCTCTCTGGCCCCGGTCACACGAGAGGTTTTGGGCCGGTAGAGGGACGGAACGGGGACGCGGCAAACGTGCACGATCCCACAGCAACATCTGGGAATCGTCTGCTTGCATCCCCGATCCGCCCCTTCCACCCAAAACCCTGCACCAAAACAGAACCACGTACCTTGGTGGTTCGTCCGAGAAGTGCGCCCCAAGCCCGGCCGGGGGATTGCCGGCGCGTCCTTGCGCTGGCGCATCCCTGGCCGAACTGCGCATGTGTGAGCATGCGCAGTTTGCCAGCCTCCCCTTCCCACCGTAGCTTTCTCCTCGGCATCTGATCGTGCTGGGGAGAAAAGGCGCCGTGGCTCAGGGGATCTGTGGGATCCCGCCGCGGCGTCTCAACTTTGGTGTGGCTTTTAGAAGCCGCGCTTTGAGTGAGTTTTCCCCTGCCGTGTGGCAGGGGCCTCTGGTATTTTTGTAGCTTTGATTTGCAGCAACCAGTGTTCCCTCTAAGCTGAGTTAGCATGAGCTAGCTCACAGTTTATTAGCCTCTGGCTCACACATTTTTGTCTTAGCTCAGGAAGGATAGCTCCAGAGCATACTAATTTATGCAGTAGCCAAATCACTCACTCACCACTTTAATTCCAGTAGCTCACAAAGTGGAATTTTTGCTCACAAGACTCCACAGCTTAGTGGGAGCATTAGCAGCAACCCTCTTTAACAAAAGTTCTTAGCCTGGGTTTCGATAAGAACTTTTGACAATTAGAAAGAGAATGAAAGGCTTGACATGATACACAAAGCAGTGGCGCTGATTGCTTGAAGGTGATTTTGGGGGTAGCCTTTCTGAAAGATTTTGTGAGATCCAAAGAGGCCAAAAAGGGAGAGATGGCAGAGGAACTAAAGCTGGGCCAAAGATTTTATATCTAAGGTTGATGGTATACATATACCCAATCAAGCTGTCCTTATGACCATGGATGTTAAGTCCCTTTACACGAACATTCCTCACGAGGAGGCCCGTTTAAATCTCATTGATATATTTGAAAAAAGAAATAGCAAATTCCCCCCGACTCATTTTTTGATTGATCTAGTGGACATTATTTTTGAGAAAAGTTTTTTTTAGGTTTCAACAAGACTTTTTCTGGTAAATTAAAGGGGTGGCCATGGGAAGCGCATTTGCTCCGTCAGTTGCTAATTTGTTTATGCAACATTTAGAACTGCAATGGATTAACAACAATAACACTAATCCTTATTTTTCCCACATTCTTTTGTATAAGAGATATATTGATGATATTTTCCTTGTCCTTGACTCAGGAGAAATTGTGACAGAATTTGTGAATTGGATTAACACCATTCATGATTCCATCAAATTTACTGCAATTAGTGACCAACAGCAAGTACATTTCTTAGGCACTACGGTGTTTGTTTTCAAGAATAGATTGGTGGTACGCCCATACAGAAAGGACATAGATAAGAATTCTTATCTGCATTATTCCTCTTCACATGCAGCCCATGTTAGAAACAACATCCCTTATGGGGAATTTTTAAAATTAAAAAGGAATTCCACCATTGAATCTGATTATCAAATAGAGGCAGATAAGATGCAAAATGATTTTTTGGATAGGGGATATCCACTCCACATGAACCTTAAGGGAGTTATGGGGTGGTTGTGAATGGTTGTGTGAGTGTATATGTGTATGACCCCCCCCCCCCAGTAACAATATACAATTCATTAGCATATTCCATCAAAAGAGTTGTCCTTAAGCATTGGCACATCCTAAGCGGGATGTGAGAACAAACCCTTCATTGGTTTCAGAAAAACTGACTCTATTCGCGGGGTATAAGTTTGATAAAATAAATAAATAAATACTGATTTTTTAAAAATGACACAAGAGTAGAGACTAACCCAATTGGCCACTTTAAATGTTCAGGATGCGCAGCCTGTCCATTAAGCTGGGAAACCAAAGCTATAGAATTACCAGACATTCCTTTGAGAATAGAGCTTAAGAGCTTCTCTTCATGTGTAACTAAGTGCACAATTTACATGGTGATATGTGCATGTGGGTTCAGATACATTGGGGAATCAACAAGATCTATTAAAACTAGGATTTTGGAACATAAGCCCAAAATTAAACATGGACATTTAGAAGCTCCTCTCGTAGATCATTTTAATTCAAAAGGACACAGATATGATGAATTTAAATTTGTGGTTCTGGAAGTCATTAAACCCAATATATATGATAGAAAGGACATTAAAAAGATTCTTTTGAAAAGAGAGGCTTATTAGATTTTCAAACTAAATACAGTCTACCCACATGGTTTAAATGCATCTTTAAATTTAGGATGCTTTTTATGAATGTGGAAATTTGGCAATCATAGTATAAGTAACTTCAAGATCAGTTTTTAAATAGAGGTGATTCAGCTCTTATAGCAATGCAGCTTAAAACCTGTTCAAGTTCTGACTTCAGCCCTCTTGGATTCAGGATGTTTTTATGAATGTGAATATTTGGCAACTATGGTGTAAGTAACTTCAGGATTAGTTTTCAAATGGGGGTGATTCAGCTCTTATAGCAACGTAGCTTAACACCTGTTCAAGCTTTGACGTCAGCCCTTTTGGGATAATTTTTTTTCTAGAATAAGAGATGTTGCTTCTCAAGCTATGTGAGTATGTGATATGTGTATTATGTTTCTTGTTTGTTTGAATTCGGTTAATAATGGATTACACTAAAATGCTAAATCCTTGTATTTTATAGAAGAGTTAGAAAACTCATGCGTATACAGCTTTTTGTTGCTTGAGGAACTCCATACTTCGCATTGACTGTAAGAAATTGTTTTCAATTATCAAAATTAGATGATGTATTTTTATTGATTGTACATAATTTTGAATTATTTGTAAGGGCACAATTTTTGGTCAGAAGAAGACACATTGTTGAAATGGCAGCACCAATCTGGAGACCACCGTCGCGCCTTTTCGCTTCTGTTTCTATTGTATTATCTCTTGTAATAATCACATTCAGAAATGAATGTTTTGTATAACATCTTTAGATAAATAATTGTGAATGCTTCTTCATCACAGTTGTATGATTCATCCATTGTAAGTTCTCTGGACTGTGACCATCTCACAGGAATTGATGATATCCAGGATCTGAGAGGAAAAACAAAGGGGCAGCCTCAATGGGTAAAGGGCAGTGGGAAAGCAACATACCCCAAAAACTGTGGAGTGTAGAGAGGCTGAGAGAAATGGAGGGAGGCAGTTTTGTGGAACAGATTCCCTTCATTGAAGAAACACTGCCCAAAGCAATCAGTGTTGTTTTTCTTGCGGTAAGCACAAAAAGTAAACCATAGAACTTGTTTCCCTCACAATGTGTGTATGTGTGTGTTGAAAGCCACTTGTATTGCTACCAGGCAGCATTTATAGGGAAGGTGGGAGGGGGTGGAGGTGACAATGGAATCTCAGAAGTCAACAAGACATTTCACTAAGCATAATATCTAGGACTAATTTTTACATGGAACAAAATGTATTTGCTTTGACTGTTTACAAAAACAAAGCCATTTTGCTGGTTGTTAACTGGCACAGTTCATAGACATTTATCTCATAACTTGGCAAATCAGTCTCTAGTGAGGCTACTAGGGAGAATATTTTGTGGCTTGATCTCTGTTGGGGGGAGAATGGGATAAAAATGAACTAGAGAGAAGGAATCCCGAGAATGCCACTGGAAGTGGGACACAGCCTCACATTTCAGAACTGGTCTCCAAAGGAAAAACAGCTCCTTAGCTGTTTTCCTTCACAAAAACTTGCTGAGTCCACTTCCAAATGGAGAGTCAAGGAATTTGCCCATCTCTAGTGAGTATTATTTGATTTGTTTCTATAGATAAAAAGCATACTTTCTCTGCCTTTTAAGGCCTTTTGACCATCTGTTGCCTCTCTGTCAGACATCAGAGAAGAGTACTGGAAAGGAAGATTAAACCCCCACAAGGCTATAGGAGAACTGTTTTGCCATCATTTGATCAGGAACACATTTTTTGAATCAGTTCTTGGCCATTTCTCATCTGCCCTGAGGCACAATGCTTAACAAAAAGAAGGCTTGGAAGAAATCCACACTATTCTCTGCTCTCCTCTCTCTGTCTAAGGGATGAGGATGGGCCTCAGAGAGAAGGGGAACAGGGCCAGATCTACACCAAAGGTCAAAGGGCTACTCCTGAATAAGTTGTATATTAAATTTTGTTTTTTAAATTTTGAAACATTTGTTGTGGTGATTTCTTTTTTATCCTTCAAAAGAAAACTATTGCAACATTATCAACTTGAGTTTCCAAAATCCAGGCAGGGTCTGAAATTTCAACTGATGTCCAAACTACAGACGTCAGCTCCCCTTAAGAAAATGTCTGCTTTGGAGGGTGAGCTTTATGACGTTGTACCCCACTCAGGTCCCTCTCCTCCCCAAACCCTGTCCACCCCAGGCAGAGAAAACTGCTGAATGCATGTTTCGATGCCCCTACTAATGTTTCTGCATGTACTAGGACAATGAAACCCTGAACCAACTGGCCCCCCAGGTTTTTCGGTCCTTCGCCAGTCTCGGACTGATGGGCGGCGGGGGGGGGGAGCATGACACTACTAATCTGGGAGGCTTTCTCCTTCAGACCACTCCCAGAGACAAAGATTGCCGGCATTGAATGTGTGGGCCTCATGTGGGAGGCTGAGGAGAGATTGGCCATTTGGCTGGTGTACCGACTGCCTAACGCACCAGCAAATGCCCTGCCAAGCTTGTTGGAGGCCGTATCTGGCTGGGCCTTGAAGCACCCCAGACTTCTGGTCTTGGGGGACTTCAATGTCCATGTAGATGATGCGGCCTCCTCTCAGGCTACAGACCTGGTGTCGTCCATGGTGGCACTAGGACTCTCCCAGCTTGTATTGACCCACACACACCAAGCAGGCCACATGGTGGACCTTATCTTTGCGTCGGGAAGCATGGTTGACTGGATTACTGCAAATGCAGTACCATGGTCAGACTACTTGGCCTTGAAGGCCCACCTGAGTATCCCTCACCCTTCCTGTTTCGGCGGCGAGTGGATTTATGCTCACCTGCAGAGTCAAATGGACCTAAATAGGTTCCAGAAAGCTCTACGTGATTCAATTCCCTCTGGCAACCCATTTGATGTGCTGGTGGAAGACTGGCAATCCCATTTTTCCTAAGCCATTGATGAAGTTGCTCCCCAGCGTCCTCTTCACCCCCATACCAAGTTAGCCCTGTGGTATAACCCGAAGCTATGGTGGGTGAAAAAGGAGCTAAGACGACTAGAGATAGGATGGCGATGAGCTCATGACGAAGCCACAAGAGCATCCTATAGGTCATTTATGAGAACCTATGAGATGGCAGTGAAGGCCACGAAGAAGGGGCTCTACCCAACCTCCATTGCATTTGCTAGCTCTCGCCCAGCCCAATTATTTAGAACTATTTGGTCATTAACTAATTTGCCGCAGGACATCCCAAATGCTGGGGAATTGGTGATTGGCTGTGAGGCATTTGCAAGCCATTTTGCAGACAAAGTCTTGTCACTCCGCCACAACCTCCCGGCCACATTTGATACAATAAAAGAACTGGAAGCCCATTGGCTGTCTTTGGGTCCAACTCTGGACCACTTCAGTCTGCTTTCCCAGAACAAAGCTGACAAGATTCTGGTGGCTGTGAAGCCTACCACATGCCTCCTAGATCCCT
Source organism: Gekko japonicus (assembly GCF_001447785.1). Taxonomy (NCBI): domain Eukaryota; kingdom Metazoa; phylum Chordata; class Lepidosauria; order Squamata; family Gekkonidae; genus Gekko; species Gekko japonicus. The sequence goes on along the minus strand of NW_015177034.1, from coordinate 489,596 downwards.
GCCCATCATGGCTAGTTAAAGCTTGTGGCGATGAGGTGTGGATCCCCCCGAGGGAGATTATCAACTTGTCCCTTTCAACAGGGACTTTCCTGGGGGGATTGAAGGAGGCGGTGGTTTGTCCTCTCTTAAAAAGATAATCTCTGGACCTTACAGTCCTCGGTAATTACCGACCAGGGTCCAATCTACTGTTCCTGGGTAAGGTAATAGAGAGGGCAGTGTCAACGCAGCTCCAGACTTTCTTGGATGATGTTAAGATCCTAGATCTCTTCCAGTCTGGCTTTTGCCACACCCATGGGACAGAGACGGTGCTGGTCGCCCTGGTGGATGACCTCCGGAGACATCTGGATTGAGGCAGATTGGCGCTGCTGATACTTCTTGATCTGCCGGCAGCATTTGATATGGTTGACGATGATGTGTTAACTCACCGCCTTGCCGATGCTGGGGTACGGGAACTTGCCTTGCAGTGGCTAGCCTCCTTTCTCCTAGGTCAGGGACAGAGGGTGGCACTTGGGGAGAATTATCCCAGTGACACCCACTCTCTCTCTCCCCTATGTTATTCAGTATCTATATGCGCCCCCTTGCCCAGATTATCCAGAGGTATGGGCTTGGGTGTCACCAGTACATTGATGACACACAGCTCTATCTACTGGTGGACAGCCACCCAGATATGGCCCCTGGAGAGCTGGAGGAGGCGTTACAGGCTGTGGCTGGATGGTTGTATCAGAGCCGACTGAAGTTAAATCCATCTAAGACAGAGGGCCTGTACCTGAGTCATGGGAAACTGGGACAGGGGATTGGGCTCCCAGCCTTTGATGGGGCTCCATTGGTCTCGATGTCCAAGGTAAATAGCCTTGGGGTGTTCCTGGATGCCTCCCTTACCATGGAGGCCCAGGTCACTGCCACTGCCAGGTTGGCCTTTTTCCATCTGAGGCAGATCAGGCAGTTGGCCCCATATCTCACCTCCCAGGACTTAGCAACAGTGATCCATGCAATGGTCGCTTCCAGATGGGATTATTGTAACTCTCTCTATGTGGGGCTGCCCTTGACTCTGCTCTGGAAGTTACAGCTAGTGCAGAACGCAGCAGCATGGGTGTTGACAGCGACGCCTGTGAGGGCGCACATCCACCCAGTGCTACGCGACCTATACTGGCTGCCTATTGAATTCCGGATCCAGTTCAAGGTGCTGGTACTTACCTTCAAGCCCTATACACCCTGGGCCCAGCAAACCTTCGAGACCGCTTCTCCCCATATGAGCCCTGTAGAGCACTGAGGTCCACCAACCAACATCTTCTGGTGGTGCTCGGCCCCAGGGATGTCTGACTTGCCTTGACCAGGACCAGGGCCTTTTCAGCCCTGACCCCTGCTTGGTGGAATGAGCTCCCATGTGAGATCAGGGCCCTGTAAAGTTATCAGCTAAACCAGTGTGTAATTAAGCATCCATACTATTTTCCTACTCACTGCAGCATCAATCCATATTTTTCTGCAACGTATTCTATTTAATTGCAGGCTAGGGAAGTAGCTAGTTATCTTCAATTGCTCTTTCAACAAGTAGCTAACTTGCTGTGTTGTCACAGAAGACTGTTGTATTATATGGCATTACAATGCTAATGAAATAACTGTGAAGCTTTCCAGGTGACCCGCATGTCCCCCAGAGAGCACTGCATTCAGGGGCACAAAATCGGCTAGCCCTCTCAGGCCCCAGGGACATCAGACTGGCAGCAACCTGGGCCAGGGCTTTCTCGGTGGTGGCTCCATCCTGGTGGGATGAGCTCCCAGCAGAGATAAGGGCCCTGCAGGACCTCTTACAGCTCCACAGGGCCTGCAAGATGGGGCTCTCCCACCAGGCATTCAATTAAGGAGCTACAGTACACACCAGGGAATGTCCCTGGGCCCTGGCTTTCCAGTCTGTAAACTGGATCCTACCATTGAAGTTCCTGGCCTGTGCTCACCGCATAATAAATGAAAACTGCACTGGTGTGAAATATGGACATCCAACAGTCATCTAAACTATGCTATAAGAACCGCTCCGCTTGTTGCTTGAGTGTGTTCCAGCGTTTTATATATTTATCTTAACTGATGGTTTTATTTTAAGTAATTTATAAGTCTATGAGAGGTTTTATTGTGTTTTACTGTATTTATGAATTGTACTTTTGAATTGTTTGTAAGCCACCCTGAGCCCACCTTGGCAGGGAGGCCGGGATAGAAATCAAATAAATGCATAAATCATCATCCCTGAAACTGGAGATGCTGGGGATTGAACGTGGGACCATCTACTTGTATAGCAGGTGCTCTTGCAATCAACCACAGTCCCTCCCCTGTTTTGACTCATCTTTATATGCTGCTCTCATAGCTAATAGCATGTCTGGAATTAATACTACTTCCATATGATTTGTATGCTTTTAATATAATATCTATTGCTTACAGTTTCTCAGCAAATTACAAGCCCATCAGTGGTACATGGATTCAGTGCTACAAGAATCTCCACATAATTCAATCGGTTGAATGAGTGCTAAAGAGCTACAAAACAATCCAGTAGTTTGTTGATGTATGCATAATCATTTCCAGTCGTTGGGTGAATGATTATGAACCAGCACTCTATTCATTGAGACAAACAGTCCACATCTGGGTCTCAACTGCAGCTTCCAGGTGAAAGATAAAAGAGGCACATCTCAGACATGATCAGATGCATGAAGTCACCTGGAGGAAGTGTGCCATGCTTGTTTTCCTGTAATCTGTGGGGAGTGTGTCATGTTTTTCATCCTCCCTGAGGACAAGACAAACTATGTCAGAAGTGTAAGTTGGTAGGACTCAGAGGAGAAGATTCAAAGTCTGGAGGAAAGGATTACTACTCTCCATGAGATCAAGGAAGGGGAGGAGTTCATTAACAGAAGCCTTGGTTTCCTGCAGAGGGAAAGTTTGGGAAAGAGAGACCAGTCAAAGCGACAACAGTGTGGTTGACTGCCCTAAGAGCGCTACAGCAGGACCCCAAAGGCATCAGAACAATCTTTTATTGTTTTATACAGAACAATCTTTTTATCTCTTCCCAAATTTTCACCAAAAAACCATGGAGGCTGCCATCATGAGTGTAGGACTAAAAAATGTGTTTGTGTATGTGTGTGTAAGAGCTGTGATTTCCCACAGAGAAACAGTTTTCAAAAAACATTTTGGGAAAATAGACATAATTCAGCATCACTGGAATGTGAGCGTTAGTTTGCTCTAGGCTTGCCAGTCCCCAGGTGGGAGTGGGGGGGATCCACCCCTTTTGCAGACTCTGGCCTGCCACCAGCTGGCCAGAAGGGTAAACCCCACCCCCAACACTCTGTCACACAGTGGCCAAAAATACCAGGTGTCATCAGGAGGTCCAGCAGTAGGGCCAGGACACTACGAGCCCTCCCACTGTTGACCCCCCCAAGCACCAAGAATACAGAGCATCACTTGCCCCAGATTCCCTTGTGGCTAATAGCCACAGATGAACCTCTGCTCCATATGCTTATCTGATTCCCTTTTGAAGCCATCCATGCTTGTAGCCACCGCCACCTCCTGTGGCAGTGAATCCTGTGTGTTAATCACTTTTTGCGTGAAGAAATACTTCCTTTTATCCGTTCTAACTCGACCGCTCAGCAATTTCATGGAGTGCCCACGAGTTCTTGTATTGTGAGAAAGGGAGAAAAGTACCACTTTCTTCACCTGCTCTATCCCATGCATAATCTTATAAACCACAATCATGTCACCCCTCAGCCGTCATTTCTCCAAGCTAAAGAGCCCCAAGCGCTTTAACCTTTCTTCATAGGGAAAGTGTTCCAACCCTTTTATCATTCTAGTTGCCCTTTTCTGCACTTTTTCCAAAGCTGTAATATCCTTTTTGAGGTGTGGGGACCAGAACTGTACACAGTATTCCAAATGAGGTGACACCATTGATTTATATAGGGGCATTATGATATTGGCTGATCTGTTTTCAATACCCTTCCTAATAATCCCCAGCATAGAATTGGCCTTTTTTATTTCAGTCACATACTGTCTTGACATTTTCAGTGAGTTATCTACTACAAGATATCTCTCTTGGTCAGTCTCTGCCAGTTTGAACCCCATCAATTTGCATTTATAGTTAGGATTTCTGGCTCCAATGTGCATCACCTTGCACTTGGCCACATTGAGCCCCATTTGCCACGTTGACGCTCACTCGCCCATCCTCGACAGATCCCTTTGGAGTGCCTCACAATCCTCACTGGTTTTCACCACCCTGAACAACTTCGTATCATCCGCCGATTTAGCCACTTCACTGCTTACTCCCAACTCCAAATCATTAATGAACAAGTTAAAAAGCATCAAACCAAATAAAGTTCCCTGCGGTACCCCACTACTTATCCTCCTCCACTGAGAGAACTGCCCATTTATACTCACTCTCGGTTTCCTATTACTTAGCCAGTTTTTGATCCACAAAAGGACTTGTCCTTTTATCCTGTGACTATTGAACTTACTTAGGAGCCTTTGATGAGGAACTTTATCAAAAGCTTTCTGGAAGTCAAGGTAAACAATATCTATTGGATCCCCCTTGTCCACATGCTTGTTCACTCCCTCAAAAAACACCAACAGGTTAATGAGACAAAATCTTCCCTTACAGAACCCATGCTGAGTCTGCCTCAATAGGTTTTTGTTCATCAATGTGCCTACTAATTCTTTCCTTAATAATAGTTTCCACCAATTTACCCGGTATCGATGTCAGACTGACTGGCATGTAATTTCCTTGATCTCCTCTGGAACTCTTTTTAAAGATGGGAGTGACATTAGCTACCTTCCAGTCCTCAGGAATGGAGGCAGATTTTAATGAAAGATTACATA
>NW_015177034.1:483946-484144 GCF_001447785.1 Gekko japonicus | reverse complement strand
GATTAGCCATCCCTTTAACTGTTTAAAGAAATCCCCAGAGCATCCGAAAGTTATTTCAACATTTTTTCAGGGACAATTCAGAGTCTTTCAGCCCTTATTTATTCTTATCTTTTCTAATCCTCAGTTTATATGAGCTTTGGGGGCAGCTGCCCCCTTTTCAAAGAGGGAATCCTCGTCCGACAACCCCAAGCCCAATTC
>NW_015177034.1:483651-483807 GCF_001447785.1 Gekko japonicus | reverse complement strand
GGAATTAGCCATCTGTAACTGATGCCATTTGTTTGTAAGAAAAGGATTCATTCTTTGTAGTTCTTTCTCTTCTGTCTTATGTCAAATGGAATGTCTTTTAAAATCCTGAGCTTCTAGGATTGTAGTTTTAAATAGTTTCCAAGGTTCCCCAATGGT
>NW_015177034.1:462509-483477 GCF_001447785.1 Gekko japonicus | reverse complement strand
CTCTCACCAGGTCTTGGGCATTACTTAGGACCAAATCCAGGATCGCCTCTCCCCTGGTAGGTTCCATGGCAAACCTAACTCTAACTCTTGGCAAACCTAACTCTAACTGAAGTCAGACTATACTGAATAACATAAGAACATAAGAGACGCCAATGTTGGATCAGGCCAAAGGCCCATCCAGTCCAACACTCTGTGTCACACAGTGGCCAGAAATACCAGTGCCATCAGGAGGTCCAGCAGTGGGGCCAGGACATTAGAAGCCCTCCCACTGTTGACCCCCCCCCCAAGCACCAAGAAGACAGAGCATCACTTGCCCCAGAGCCCCTAGCTATACCTTGTGGCTAATAGCCACTGATGGACCTCTGCTCCATATGCTTATCTAATTCCCTTTTGAAGCCGTCCATGCTTGTAGCACCCACCACTTCCTGTGGCAGTGAATTCCATGTGTTAATCACTCTTTGGGTGAAGAAGTACTTCCTTTTATCCGTTCTAACCCGACCGCTCTGCAGTTTCATGGAGTGCCCACGAGTTCTTGTATTGTGAGAAAGGGAGAAAAGTACCTCTTTCTTTACCTGCTCTTTCCCATGCATAATCTTATAAACCTCGATCATGTCACCCCTCAGTCGTCTTTTCTCCAAGCTAAAGAGCCCTAAGCGCTTTAACCTTTCCTCATAGGGAAAGTGTTCCAACCCTTTTATCATTCGAGTTGCCCTTTTCTGCACTTTTTCCAAAGCTATAATATCCTTTTTAAGGTGTGGTGCCCAGAACTGCACACAGTATTCCAAATGAGGTCTTACCATTGATTTATATAGGGGCATTATTATATTGGCTGATCTGTTTTCAATACCCTTCCTAATAATCCCCAGCATAGCATTGGCCTTCTTTATTGCAGTCACACACTGTCTCGACATTTTCAGTGAGTTATCCACTACAACTCCAAGATCTCTCTCTTGCTCAGTCTCTGCCAGTTCAGACCCCATCAATGTGTATTTATATTTAGGATTTTTGGCTCCAATGTGCATCACCTTGCACTTGGCCACATTGAACCCCATTTGCCATGTTGACGCCCACTCGCCCATCCTTGACAGATCCCCTTGGAGTGCCTCACAATCCTCACTGGTTTTCACCACCCTGAACAACTTTGTATCATCCGCAAATTTAGCCACTTCACTGCTTACTCCCATCTCCAAATCATTAATGAACAAGTTAAAAAGCAGTGGACCAAGTACTGATCCCTGCGGTACCCCACTGCTTACCACCCTCCACTGAGAAAATTGCCCACCTACACTCACTCTCTGTTTTCTATGAACTAGCCAGTTTTTGATCCATAAAAGGACTTGTCCTTCTATCCCATGATTTTTGAGCTTACTTAGGAGCCTTTGATGAGGAATGATCACCCATTACCCAAATCACCATTGTCCAAAACATCCACCTTCCTTGGAAGTGTTTTGTGTATCACATGAAACACCTCCTAATATTTAAATACCACATGATTCATATATGAAGTTGTGCCATCAGTATGGATCACATTGAACCATATTTTAAGAAAGCAATCTATGGAAAGGGGTTCTAGCAGGTTCTAGCACCTCAGGCAATGGTACTTAGAATAGCATTCTAAATAATCCCTGGGAAGGCAGAAATCATAATCAAAGCCCAGAACAGCATTTTTAGATTTGACCGAAATGCCATAGCACATCTCCCTTATATATAAAAGCTGAATGATGGTGGCACTTCTCTAGAATATTCCACATGCTCCGGAATTGGTTGGTGCCCTGGTGTGTCACTCAGAATCTGTCCCTATCCACTGGCTGCACCTCACCTCTAACATGCTAAACAGTTTGCTCTTCCTCTCCCCCCCCCCCATAGCCAGTCAGAACACAGAGGTTATTTGCATATGCAGCTTCATTGGCCTTTGCCTCGGAACACAGAGGTCGTTTGCATATGCGACTTGATCGGCATATGCAGAGGCAGTTTGCTGTTCTGAGGTAAAATGTGTCCAATCTCCAGGTGAGGGCTGGAGATCACTCAGAATTACAACTGCTTTAAAGATGGCAGAGATAAGTTCCCCTGGAGAAAATGGTGGGCTCTGTATCCTTATATGATGCTGAGGTGGCCCCCGTATGACAGCCAATGTGACGTAGCAGTCAGGACTTCAGAGCACGGGAGAGGCTGCAGGTGTGGGGGGGGTGGAAAGCTGAAGAGTGAGGGGGAAATAAAGGTAGGTTGATGATTGGCTAGGAAAGAGATATGGTTGCCAACTCCAGGTGGGAAATTCCTGGAGATGTGAGGCATGGAGCCTGGAGAGGGTGAGGTTTCAGGAGGCGTGGGACCTTGGACAGGTAAAAAGCCATAGACTCCACCCTCCAAACCAACCATTCCCTTCTGGGGAACCATCGTTGCCAATCTTCAGGTGAGGGCTGGAGATCACTCAAAATTACAACTGTTCTTTAGGTAGCAGAGATCAGTTCCTCTGGAGAAAATGGTGGTCTTAGTGTCATTATACCCTGCTGAGGTCGCCACATCAAATTGACACTGAGTGTTCAAGGCCGGGGCACCCGCCCACAGCCTCTTCCTAGAGGCCGTTGTATTTATTTCCACAACGGGCCGTTTTCCTAGTATGTATATATTTCACACACACACACATGCACTCACAGAGCAAGGATGGCTAAGTTTTGTATATTTCACTACCTCAGTGGGCTTGTCAAAATATTTCCTACAAGTGACACATGATGCAACACACAGTTCCTTGGCCAGTTTGAAATGATGTGCTGCACAGCAACTGATGTGGCAGGCCCTGCTCTAATCAAAGAAAACCTGGTCTGACACTGGATCCAATCATGTCGTCTGGCTATTTTATAGCAGAACAGGCTCCAAAGGAAAATGATCTTTTCACAAACAGAACTCAGACTTTTTGTATTTGTTTGATCTTAACCAACAATCCAAACATATATCATTTGAAAGAAAGCACACGTCTGCCCCAGCATGCATGCAATCAGTTTAATGACACCATTAGCCCTTGCTTGCCAGGCCTTGCTCATTCTGGGCTTTGGATAAAAGGGGGGGTACCACCTGTGTGCAGTGGAAACAGCCCATTTTAATGAATAATTCCAATACCATATACTGCAGAACTGACTGTTTTTCTAAGCCTGATTGCAGACATGCCATTACAGACACTTTGACAACACACCAGTTTTGTGTTGCAGCAAAACGGTTTCTTTTCTTCACTTTTTAAAAAAAGGTTGCAGCTAGAGTAAATATTAGGACAAACGAATATGCAAATACTTTCCTAATATAACAAGGATCCTGTAAAGGTCAGCAACTTTGGGGACATTTGCAAGGTGGCCTTAAAGGTAAAGGTAAAGGTTCCCTTGCTCGAAAGCCAGTCGAATCCGACTCTAGGGTTTCAAAGCCGAAGAGCCAGCGCTGTCCGAAGACGTTTCCGTGGTCATGTGGCCGGCATGACTAAACCCCAAGGCGCACGGAACGCTGTTACCTTCCCACCGAAGTGGTACCTATTTATCTACTTGCAGTTTCTTGCTTTCGAACTGCTAGGTTGGCAGAAGCTGGAACTAGAGACAGGAGCTCACCCTGTCTTGCGGCACCCAGGTCTTGAACCGCTGAACTACTGACCTTCCACAGCCTGCAGTTCAGCGTCTTAACCACTTGAGCCACCGCAGCCTTAAGGGCTTGCTTATGATTTCTGGATTTGAATGCCCTTCCAAAATGTAAATTTGCTAGGATAAAACTTCTGTTGGTTAAATGCTGATATTTGCTGATATTTTTGACAGTAAGAGTTGTGCAACAGTGGAATCAGCTGCCTAGGGAGGTGGTGAGCTCCTCCTCCCTGGCAGTCTTTAAGCAGCAGCTGGACAAACACTTCTCAGGGATGCTCTGGGCTGATCCTGCACTGAGCAGGGGGTTGGACTGGATAGCCTGTATGGCCCCTTGCAACTCTGTGGTTCTATGATTCTAAGGTTCTGATCAGGTTTCTGCCAAAGTCACCCTGTGCCAAATCTCTCAGAGATGTATAAAATTGGCCTTAGATAATGGGTGCAGCTTGGCACACCACATATGTGCACATGGCTGCTAAGGTAAAAGCCTATAGAAGATTCAGGGGGCTTGAAGGTGCTTTAAGGTCACCATATGTAGTATACCCAATGAAGTCTATGAGAAAACATCTAGAGCAAAGACATTCATGAAACCTATAGACTACACTAATACAACTATAAAAACAGTACAGTTCCTAATAGTAGCCAAATGGGCTTGGCAGTTTGAATCTACCAGGCAGTGGGTGGTGGCTATACTTATAAACTCTGCAGATGCCCAGTGGCTGTTTCTCTAATTTTTCACCCAACATGCCAGTTTTGACATAATATGAACCAATTACTGATCATGGTTCACAGAGTCCAGTTCAACATCCTGTCTGATGCCAGAATTCCTTTTTCACCAAATAATTTTTCACCTGCTACCAATAGAAAAAGGAAGAAGCTTATGGTGGGGACGTGGTTGTCAAGTCAACCTCATTATATTCTCCTATTCCAAGCCTACAAATGCCACACTAATACACATGTTGGATCATAAAAGCATGAGGAAATACTAAAGAATCCTATGTTTGACATGGCACCATTAAGCTGAGAGCATATTGAGAGCACAGCTGTTGCATTCTGACCCTACAAAAGAACACTGTTGTTCTCACATGATGGTGCACATCTGTAGTTTTCTTCTCTGCACGCTGCATTAGAGTTGATGTCTCTTCCTAAGCACTCCATAGATTCTTTTGTGAGATCAATTGTTGCTGTGTGACTATCTGTCAAGGAAATTGCACGTTTAGTCAATTTCTTTCATTATACACATTCAGGCCTCAAATTAATCTCTAGGCCTGAATGATGAGCTTCAGGTACAGAGACAAGCCCTTTGTTTAGCAGTCCAGGACTCCTCGCCAAAGCCGCCTCCTCACTTGGTGCTGTGATTGACACTATGCAATGAAGAGGTAGATTGTGGATAACCTCTCCATCTCATCATAAAAAGACTCCCCCACCAAGCCATTTGTTTTAACAAGTTCATGTCAACATAGCATCACTCCCCCTTAAATCTTAGTCCTTTAAACAGCTACTTTTATGGTTCTTTGTTTGTAGCTAGCTTCCGCTATCATAAGGTACGATGCGCTAACTTTGGAAGATATCAGATGCTGCATGGTGACATGCTCTCTGGAGAGAGAGATGGGAATGCTGTTTGACTTCAACTCTGACAGGTAAAATCTGATAACTCTGAATTAACGTCTTGCTTTTTAGTTAGACCGTTAAAATAGCTTATTTGTTTTATTTCTTTCTGCTCTGTTCTTTTGAAATATTCTTGCACACTTTAATAAATATCTTCTGATTATATTGGGTGTTCTGTGCTTCAAGTGCTGCAATCTAATCTCAGTACCTAGACCTAAGAAGTCCACCTACTTAGTTAACTGTTGTGGAAACTCAATTCTGCAGGTGACCTACCATGTAGGTTGGCTTTCTTAATTAATTCTCAGTAAGGTAGACATTTGCCCCTTGGCTTCTGACTATGTGGGTAGTTCAAGGGGCTGGTATCAGGGGCATCAGTCAATCACACTGAACAACATTCCTTCAGAAGTTTCAGTTTATTGAGAGCGAGTACTTAAGACACCATGAATCTCTGTGTTGGGAATGGAGGGATAGTGAAAGGAACCCCAGATATACCCCCTTCATACAAGACCATCTAACAATGAGTGAGCACCTGGGAACGCGGGCAAAAAGCAATGGTTATATTCCCAGCGGGAAGCTAGGAGCAGGCAATACACAGCCTCAAGGACACTATTATGATAACAACTCAAGACATAAAGAAGCAGGAAGGGGGAGTGAGAGACATGGACAGCAACCCACACATTCCATTACATGGCAATTTTTTTCCTTTCACCTGTATTTTGTAGATACCCTCCCTTATTTCTTTGTAGTTTATAGAAAATGCAATAAAAATATCTCTTTGGGGGTTGAAAAAAAGAAAAGAAAAGCAGGTGACAGGGACTTCCAGCAGCGCAAAAAGAAAATGGCTGCTTGAGCCTTCAGCTCCGCCTGATCTGCCTCCACCCTCATTCCTCACAGCGATCTAGAAGGCAATCCCACATCCCACATTCCGGAATGGATGAATTGTAGTTCGAGCACTTTAATGTTTGAGAGGGTTTTAAACTGTATACTATGTTTTAAATGTTACTAAATTATTTGATGTTTTTATCAGCAAGATTCCTTGCCATGTAAGCCGCCCTGAGCCCTACGGGGGAGGGTGGGATATAAATTTAATAATAAAATAAATAAATAAATAAATAAACAAATAAATAAATAAAGTAATAACTCTCTCAGTAAAGGAGATGAGGTTAGTCTAACATGACTTCTTCTTGAGGAACCCATGCCGGCTCTTAATAATCACAGCCATGATCAAGAACTGACTGATTATTTGTTTTAAAACCTTACCAGGTATGGATGTCAAACTGATGGGTTGGTTATTTTCTTGCTGGATTTTGAGAGTTGTTTCCTGTTTGTTTATTTATTTGGGTTTTCAAATTTATATTCCACCCTCCCCATGAACAGACTTAGGGTGGATCACAGAATAACTGGCCATTTGGCAACACAAAACATAATAATAAATAAATAAATAAAACATTAAAAGAGCTTTTAGAACATTTTACACCAATACTGGTGTCACTGGACTCCGGGTTAATTTAATTCAGGCTGCATAGAGATGGTGTCTTCAGCAGGGGTTGCTGGGTTGTTTTTACTGAATGCCTGCTGCCTCAACCAAAAGCCTGGTGGAACAGCTTCATTTTACAGGCCCTGTGGAATGGAAGAAGGTCCTGCAGGGCCCTGATCTCACATGGGAGCATGTTCTACCAGGTTGGGGCCCAGGCGGTAAAAGCCCTGGCCCTGGTCGAGGCTAAACCAGGACAAGGAACAATGAGCAGATCTTGCTCAGCAGAGCATGAGTCTCTCCGGGGGACATATAGGGAGGTGCGGTCCCTTAGGTATGTCAGTCCCAGGCTGCACAAGAATTTGAAGGTCAATACCAACCCCTTGAAACAGATCCAGTACTCAGCTGGTAGCCAGTGATTGGTGTACACAGGCAACACAGTCAGCAGGCAAGGTGCCACATTTTGCAGCAGCTGGAGTTTCCAGATCAATTGCAAGGGCAACCCTGCGTAAAGCGAGTTACAGTAAACCAGCCTGGAAGTGACCTTTGCATGGGTCACTGTAGCCAAGTCCTGGGTAGAGAGGTAAGGGCCCAGCTGCCTGATCTGCCAAAGATGATAAAAGGCAGACCTAGCAGCTGTGGTGATCTGGGCCTCCATAGCAAGGCATCCAGGACCACCCCCAGGCTTCTCACCCTCTTAGCTGGCACAAGCAGTGCGCCATTCAAGGCAGGCAATTTGACTCCCAACCTGACTCCCCCCTGACCTAGGTTTAAGATCTTCATCTTAATTGGATTAAATTTCAACCAGCTCTGCTGCAGCCACCCAGCCATGGCTTCTAGTGCTCTGGTCAGATTTTCTGGGGCGGTTGTTGAATAACATTGGTGAGAGAATCACCCTTGCAGCACTCCACAATCAAGTGAGTATCACAGAGATACTCCCTCACCAAGTGCCACCCTCTGTCCCCAATTGCAGAGAAAGGAGGAAAACCACTGTAGGGCAGACCACTGAACTCCTATCTTGATGAGGTGGTAGGTCAACAGATCATAATCGACCATGTCAAATGCTAATGTCAGGTGTAACAATAGCAGCAGTGCTGACCTGCCCCGATCCAGGTGTCTCTGGAGGTCATCTATGGGGACAACTAGTGCCATCTCCGTCCCATAGCCAGGGCAGAAGCTGGACAGGAATGGATCAAGGATGGATGTGTCTTCCAAGAAAGCCTGGAGTTGATCAGCTGCTGCTCTGTCAACTATCTTATCCATCAATGGTAAATTTGAGACTGGGCGGTAGTTGGCCAGGACCATAGGGTCTAATAAAGGTTTCTTTAATTCCTCCTTTAATCCCACTAGGAAGGTCACAGAAGAAAGGGAACTTTTGATAATTTTTCCCAGGGGGACCTAAATGCCCTCCCCACAGGCTTTAACCAGCCAGGATGGGCATGGGTCAAGGAGGCAAGTGGTTGGCTTCACAGCTGACAAGACCCTGTTGACATCTTCGTGGGAGAGTTGGTTGAAATTATCCAACATTGGACCCGAAGACATACAAGGGGCTTTCAGTTCCTTTACTGTTTCAACTGTGGCCAGGAGATCCTGGCAGAGCGCTAAGACCTTATCTGCAAAATAAGTCACCAAGGTTTTGCAGCCAATATCCAGTTCGCTAGCATTTTGTTTGCCTTGTGGCAATGAAGTAAGTGACCAAATAGCTCTAAACAAATGGACTGGGTGCGAATTTGCAGATGCAATGGAGGCCGCATAGAATTGCCTCTTAGCAGACCTCACCACCATCTCATAGACCCTCATAAATATTCTATAAGATGTTCTTGACACACCTTCTCAAGCCATCTCAGTTCTTGTTTCATCATCCGCAGCTCCACAGTATACCACAGGACTGCTTTTGTATGAGGTGGAGAGGGTGCCAGGGGTGATCTTGTCGATGGCTTCAGAGAATCTGGAATACCAGTCCTCCACCAGCTCTTATGTTCTTTTTTTTAAGTACCCATAAGGTACATTTTTATTATTTTTCATATTATACAACAACAAACAAACATAATACATAACAAACATCCACTTACACACATAAAACATACAAAGAGATCAGTATATTTTCTTATAACTCTATTACCATATTTAAAGAATTTCTATAAGTTTGCTTCTGTATACTCTTATCTTTTTACCATAGTTTCTATTTAACTAAAAAAGATTAATAATACCAAAAATTTCTTTACTTTAAGCTATGCATTTATATTGTACCAATCATACAGTTTTTTCCACGTCTTTTGAAATGTTGGGTCTGTTGTCCCTCTCATCAACGATGACAATTTGTCATTTTCAGCCATCTCCAACAGTTGATTCACATATTCTTGCTTCTTTGGTGTTTCCATTTGTTTCCAATGTTTTGCATATAATATTCTTGCTGCAGTAGATAGGTGTACTATCAAATATCTATCACCTTTATCAAACTCCTTTGGAAATATGTTTAGTAATAATATTTCAGGCAAAAATGGTATTTTAGTTCTCAATATCTCTTGCACCAGCTCTTATGTTCTGATGCTCTTTTCATGTTTACTCAGAAGTAGACATCCAAGAGAATTTATTTCCTAGTAAATCTGCAATTCTAGAAGCACTTCCTTGGGAGTCCAACTGAGTTAAGTTGCCTGTCTGTAGTTTTAGGGGTTGAATATTACTGTGCAGTCCTAAGCAGAAAGTCCTACTGAATTCAAGGGACTTTCTCCAAATAAGTATGCACAGATCACAACAACCATGGATTAAATCAGTAGCAAACAAAACCCAGACACCCCTGGATCCCTTGATGTCTAATCCTCTTTCTAGCTGCACTTTTACATATTTTGGTATATTGAAGATCTTCATTTCCCCCACACCCCAACTTTTCATATCTATAAAAATCTGTACCATTGAACCCTGGACATTTCCCCCCACCTTTAAAAGAAATTACAGTGACCTTCCCCGCCCTCTTTAACTGTGCCCGGCATGCGCTGAAAGGCCTCTTCTACAATTTCATTGGTGATAGGTAAAAAATGTGTGTCTTGCTAACAGTACAAAAAGAGCTAATGGTTTTAAAAGAACAGTGATGAAAAGGCTGGCAGGAGGAAGCTGCTCTAATGTATGGATCACAAAAAGAGGACCAGAGAAGCTCAGATGGGGTCAGATTGGTTACAGCCAATTGTACTGCAGCATCTCTTGCCATTCATCTTCCTCTGAGGCCCCTAATTACACCTGTAACACCCCTGGATTTTTGAGTGCCAAGGCAGGAGTACCAGATTGTTTTATGTGTGTGCTTAGTTCAACAGCAAAATCTGATACTGTTTGTCAGTTTGCAAACAATGTAGCTGGGGGGGGGGGAGCCTGAGCGGGGGAGGGGGGTTTCCACATTTTTACATCCTGAGACAATGTATTCAGAACAAAGCTTGTCACTTAGGAATCCTCCCAAAGTTGTTTACATGAAACAGGCTATTTGAAGAAAGATTTGCTCAGAGATGGTTTAAGAAAGAGGAACATAGAGCAGCGTTGGAGGGGGTGTCTTCACCATTCTACCACAGAGTACCAAATCCATATTCTTCTTTTCCCATGAGCTGCTTTGTAGAGCTTCTAAGTCTGACAGCAAAGATGCCATCAAAGGGCAGATTTAGACATTTTTAAAAGAAACTCATTAGGAGCTGCGGTGGCTCAAGTGGTTAAGACGCTGAACTGCAGGCTGTGGAAGGTCAGTAGTTCAGCAGTTCAAGACCCGGGTGCCGCAAGACGGAGTGAGCTCCCGTCTCTAGTTCCAGCTCCTGCCAAACTAGCAGTTCGAAAGCAAGAAATTGCAAGTAGATAAATAGGTACCACTTCGGTGGGAAGGTAACAGCGTTCTGTGTGCCTTGGTGTTTAGTCATGTTGGCCACATGACCACGGAAACGTCTTCGGACAGCGCTGGCTCTTCGGCTTTGAAACGGAGATGAGCACCACAACCCTAGAGTCGGACTCGACTGGCTTTCGAGCAAGGGAACCTTTACCTTGACCTTTAAAAGAAACTCAGTGAAATCTTGCTGAAAAGTATACTTATTCTGTAATCCTATCCACCACTGGCCCGTAGGTATGGCCAGGCTATTGGGGGTTTTGCCTCCTCCCTTAAAGGGACAGTCCTACAAGATTTCCCTCCTCCCTTTCCAGTGGAGTCTTCTCCCTGATTGCTAGCAGGAAGAAGACTTGGCGGCCAGCAATGGACCCCACACAGCTGCCACCTCTCTTCCCCACCAGCCAGCTGAGCAGAGAGGGGGTTTAAACTTTAAGCCCCCTCTCTGGAGTCTGCTGCAGTGGTGGCACAATTTCTCCATTGGATACAATGACTACAATGGAGAAATCATGCCACCACTGCGGTGTGATGTCCGAGAGGGCTGGCGGGGGAAGAGAGGGGGTGGCCACGTGGCTTTGTTGCCAGCCCTGACCTGAGTCTTCTTCTTGCTAGCAAGCAGGGAGAAGACTTGCTCGGCTGGCAACAAGGCTGGCCTGCTGTCTTCCTTCCCTCACAAGGTTTAAATTTTTAACTTAAATTAAGCCCCCCAAGCACCAGCAGCTCCCTAAGAGCCCCCCAGGATTAAAAAAAATATCCTGGCTATGGGCCCGGTTCACCAGGAACCTGATTTCAAGTAAGGAAGCATCTGGCACAGGAAAGTGGAATAAAAATAAGGTTTGCTTTGGTTTGAGCAGAATTTGGACTGAGCTCAGTCGGAATGCTCTTACATGTCAGAAACTAATAGAGCCGGCTTCCGGTCTGGCTCCCGCGAATGGCAGACGCATCCTCAGGTCGCTCCCGAGGGTGTCTCACCCGCCCGTGGTGGAGGAGGGAATCCGCGCGAGCGGAGACCCGAACGAGCCCCTCAGGAAGAGAGGAGCTCGGATCCCGGGCGCTTTAGGGCGCACTAGGGGGGAGTCTCTCTTTCGGCTGAGAGGTCGAAGACTGAAGCTCCCGCCATGCCCTGCCCCAATGGACCTTGCTGCGTGAGCGACCTCGTTTCATGGGGTTTAGCGGAGCCACCAGACGTCACCGAGTGATAAAGCGATCATCCGGAAAAACAGGGAAAAAGAAAAGATCGGCTTAACTGTGAGTTGTCAAAATGCAGAGAAAAAGAACTAAAAACGTCTCCCCCCCCCCAGCGAAAAAGGCGAGGCCTTTTTCCCTTTATTTGTACAAGAGAAAAAGAAAAGGGGGGGAATGGACTGAGTAGATAGTGATGTTTTCCTTTGATGTATTTGAAATAAAGCGAGAAAAAGTTTTTGTCTCTGGAGCGCACTTTAAGAACTTTCTAAAAGTAAACAAAAAAGAAAAGATGTCGGAGCTGGGCAAAAGCGAGTGAGAAGAAGGGAGGGACTTCCGTCTGGGCGTTTGCTTGTGTGTGAGAGCCGGCTGCTTAATGTTTGGACTGTTTATGGCTGTGAATCTGACGGGATTTTTGTAAAACGGAATAGTTTGAACTGTGACAGCGAGGAGTGCCTGGCAAGCGCTTATATAAGTCAACAGTTGCGAGGAGGACCCAGCAGAGAGTTTGGGAGCGGATAAAAAAGCGAAAATGAAATTAATACCATTCTCAAAGCCGGGGACCTCCTGAAATGGCATGAAAGGAAGAGGATTTATAGTGCATGAACTGAGAGTGTTAACAGCAACCCGAAGGACGATCGAACAAGCCGGAAGGAGAAGATAACAGAGGAAGCTCCTCCACGTCAGCGACAGTAAAAGTACCCAGCACGCAAAGAAGCGGTTCTGAATGCGCCCAGAAGAGATTTGTTTTTTAACAGAAATTCAAAGGAACATTACTAACATACTAACAGAGAATTACATGTGACCGGACCAAGAAAAGAAGTTTGACAACACACAGAAGAAGCTCAAGAAGATTAATTGGACATTACTAACAGTTTAATTTACCAGTTTATATATCACTCAGCTTTCTCTTTCTCCCACTGTCTACCCTTCCCATTTCTTCTTTTAAGCAAAATACCTCCCCTTTTTAGGGGAGTCAATAAAATCTTTATTAAAAAAAAAAAAGAAACTAATAGAGCCTGGTCACAAATTGCTTACAGTGATAGTCTCTGGTTCTTTTGCACTTTTCCCTTGTAGGGGACTTTCATACTTTTTGATAGTGCCAAGCTCTATGTTTGAGCAAATGTAAGTGTTATGGGGCAATGAAATGATCACAAAGTGATCATGCCTGGTGGGTAAACATGTTGGTCTGAAAGCAGTAAAACAAAGTTTGAGTCCAGTGGCACCTTTAAGATCAGCAGTGTTTTATTCAAGGTATGAGCTTTTGCGTGCATGCGCACTTCCTCATATACATTGAAATGGACGGTAACAGTTCATTCATTTAAGTAGAGGGTGAATTGGATTACAACATGAAGATGTTTTAACAGATGCAGGAACTAAAAAGGAATGACAAATTAATTTTATATAGTCACCATTTGTTTGGATTTCATTACTGGGAAAACATAGTAAAACAAATAAATATGTCAAAATAGGAGACTGTGTAAAAGTATCCTCAGTTATGGAATACTAAAAATAAATCAGTCAATCCTAAAAGAAATCAACCCTGACTGTTCCCTGGAAGGCCAGATACTGAAGCTGAAGCTCAAATACTTTGGCCACCAAATGAGAAGGGAGCACTCACTGGAGAAGACCCTGATGCTGGGAAATCTTGAAGGTCAAAGAAGACAGGGACGGCAAAGGATGAGATGGTTAGACAGTGTCATAGATGCAATGAACATGAAATTGAGCAAATGTCAGAGGTCAGCGGAAGCTCGGAAGGCCTGGTGTGATCTGGTCCATGGGGTCGCAAAGAGTCAGACTCAACTGTGCGACTGAACAACAAACAAAAAATAATTGAGACCATGTTGTTACACTCCATTCTCTCCTCAAGAATGAAGGTAATTGACAGCGTCCTTTTTCTTTGATGTGAGGTGAATGGTTATGCAGTGTATTTCTCTTCTGTTACCAGATCAGAGGAATATATTCCAGTATTCTTTTTTTTTTAATCAAGATTTTATTATTTTCTACCACAACACTAACAAACTACAAAACGACGAAAACACTAGGGAAAGGGGGAGAGGAAAAACTACCAAATTGACAACAATCTTGGTTACATTTGTATACTACTGTATCACCTACTATCATATAGCTAACATTAAAAATGAGAACTAAAGACTAAAACATTACATTACAATCACTATTCCAATGTATTATTCTAAAAAAAACCCCACTAAAATAAAGAGTATGTATAGCCTTTCTTTGTTGAGAATACATATGTAAGGACTGAATCAGCAATTTCCCTTTCTGGTCTGTTCCTGAAGTTCCTTTACAATAAAACAGCTACTTTGAGGTCCCCCACTGAATGCCCTGGAAGGTTGAAGTGTTCTCCTACAAATTTCTCAGTCTTGTGATTCTTGAAGTCAGATTTGTGTCCATTCATCCTTTGGCATAGGGTTTCATCTGTTTGTCCTATGTAGAGAATTGAAGGGCATTGTTGGGTTTTAATGGCAAAAACAATGTTAGAAGATCAGCATGTGAATAAGCATGAGATGGTGTACTTGATGTAGTTAGATCCTGTGATTGTGTCATCTTGGTGTATGTGGCAGCTAAGTCAGAATCTGGGTTTATTTCAAGCTCTGGTACCAGTGTCCATGTTCAAATTAGATGTTGCATTATTGTGGGTGAGGAACTGTTTGAGATTGGGGGCTGTCTGTATGCAAGGAAAGGTACTTGTGAAAGAGAATTGTCATTATCCAGTAGAAGTTTGTCCAGTAGAAGTTTATCCAGCGCCCCACTGGTGGACCTCCTGATGGCACTGGTATTTCTGGCCACTGTGTGATACAGAGTGTTGGACTGGATGGGCCTTTGGCCTGATCCAACATTGGCATATCTTATGTTCTTAAGTTGTAAGTCACTGATGATACGTTGAACTCTTTTGAGTTGCGAGTTGTATGTGACCACTAGTGGTGTTCTGTTATTGTCTCTTTTGGGCCTGTCTTGCAACAGGTTTTCTCTGAGTGCCATTTTGGCTTTGTTAATCCGTTTCCTGATTTCATCAGGTGGATACTTTAGTTCCAAAAAGGTTTGTTGTAGATCCCTCAGGTGGGAATCTCTGTCTGTAGGATTGGAGCAGATGCGGCTGTAGTGTAGAGCCTGGCTGTATACAATGGATTGTTTGATATGTTTAGGAGAGTAACTGGAGGCATGTAGATATGTTTGTCAGTCAGTAGGTTTCTGGTATAAGGTAGTGTCTATGCATCCATTGTGTATTTTTACAGTAGTGTCCAGAAAATGTATATCTTGCATAGATTGGTTCATTGTCACGTTGATGGTGGGGTGAAAGTCATTAAATGCATGGTGGAATATGTTCAGTGCTCTTTTACCATGTGTTCAGACAATAAAAATGTCATCAGTGTAATGTAGGTATAAGAGAGGTGTGAGTGGGTGGGAGTTCAGGAAGCATTGCTCCAAGTCAGTCATAGGCTGCGATCATATGCACAATTAGCCCTGACATAGTCACGAATGCCGGGCAGATTTAAAGGGCACAATCAGACACAAACATCTGGGAAATGCCCCACAGCCATCAGCAAGCCATGTTGCTCCACCACAGAAGTGGAGTAAACAGACACTGGGGAAGGTCCGGTAGCAAACAGATTGCTACGGGCCACGGACAGACTTTCCCCTGTCTGATTGCTCCAGCACTCTCTCACGGTGTTGAGATCAGGCCATCCCGACTCTGTGCCATTCCCCCCCTTCTCAGTATGCACATCATCGCACACTCCATAGGGAGCCCTCAATCCATTGGGAGCCCTCAATCCATTGATTCCTTGTTTAAGCGCATCGGAAACAAATGACAACCCACCCCCCTGACTCACCTGCAGTTACGTCCAATCATGCAGTGGCGGGCTGTGCCCGCAGCTCCAAAAGACTGTGTGATCATGCAACTGTGGGTCAAATTCCTCCGGAAGGAATAGCCTCGCTCCCCCCCTCGTTTTATCTGGTGCGTGTGACCGCAACCAGGGCTTTTTTTGTAGCAGGAACTCCTTTGCATATTAGGTGACACACCCCTAATTTAGCCAATCCTCCAAGAGCTTACAGTAGCCCCTCTAAGAAGAGCTCTGTAAGCTCTTGGAGGATTGCCTACAATAGGGGTGTGTCACCTAATATGCAAAGGAGTTCCTGCTACAAAAAGAGCCCTGAATTATTCCGCAACCATAAAGATGTTAGCATTTTGTGGGGCCATATGGATGTCCATGGCTGCATCATTGATCTGGAGGAATAGGTTGTTGCTAGATCTGAAGTGGTTCTGGGTGAGAATGAAATGGCACAGTTTGGTGGGAAAGTCAGCTGTGTTGTTGTTAGAAATCATATTCTTTATGGCTTGTAATCCATCTTTGTGTGGGATGTCGGGGTAGGGAGATTCCACATCCATGGTGGCAAAAATAGTATTCTCTGCAAGATTGTTATTTTCCTCAGAAAGTCTGTGGTGTTGCGAACACAACCAGGAGCCTTGATGGCATAGGGTCTTAGAACAGAGTCCCTATATCCAGATACCCCCATGGTGATGGTGCCTATGCCTGAGACAATGGGGCATCCTGGGTTGTCAGATGTGTGTATTTTGGGTAGAAAATAAAAGGTACCTGGTTGAGATTCCTGTGGTGTGTATGAAAGAATTTGTTCCTCAATGTGCCTTTTTATGTTCATTTCTCTGTTTAAAGATAATATGACAGCTCCAGCAAGCCGCCTGCCTGACCAGCCCCGGAGGGGTGGGAAAAGGAAGACCGGGTGAGAGGGCTGCTGCACTCAGCTCAGCTTGTCGGGGCTGCAGCGGAGCCTCCACCGTGCCGAGTCCCTCCAGGCAATCCTGCCATCCACGAGGCAGGCTCGGGCAGCTGCTGTTAACTTTAAACAAAGAAATGAACATAAAAATAATGTTTACTAATGGATTTATTAAGCGCATGTTTGCCCAGGCGCTCAAACCGGAAGCTTTAAAACAACAACAACAAACACACACACGCCCTAATCGCAATCATTTCAAAAAATGGCTGTCCAGATGGGCGAAATCGCACATTCCAAGCGCAAGTGCCAGGAAAATACTTGATTTTCCCGGGGGCAGGAAAACCCAGGAGCATTGTGGGAGTGAGCCCACTTCGGCTTAGGAGGCGGATTCGCCTGTCTGATCAGCAAATTTAAATGCGGGAGGGAACAGCGGCGAACCTCAGTCAAAAGGACCATGTGACCGCACCCTTGGTCACATCGATTTGGACCCTACGGCAAAAGCATTCTATGTAGAGATCCAGCGTGGCATTGCGACCATCAGGAGGGATCCATGTGCAGATATAATCCTAAGGAAAATGAACAATCCAATATATACATGTATGTAGCATATTTCCAGAGAAAGGCAATTTCTGGAGAAATTTGCTAGGTCAGAATTGTGATACAGAGAAACAGTGAGTGGTTAATTTGGAGGCTATGCTGTTGATCTGCAGTGGTGATCAGCATGGAATCTCCATCAGGTTTTCTGAGAATGCCCCATGGAGGGAACAAGGCTGTAAATTAAGCAGTGCCCCTTCAAAGAAGGGACATCTGGCAATTTGAGCGGTGGAAATAGGAGACCAGTGCTGCTTACAACTGTTTGTAATCAGTCCCTTCTGGAAAACAAACTCAAAAGCTAAAGATAATAATGGGATCTCAGCTGCTGATTCAAATTCTGCAACCTTTATATGTTGTTAGCTGCCTTGGGTCTCATTCAGGAGAGAGGGAGCAAGATATAAATTTAATAAGTAAATAAACCTCTACTGTGTCTAAATAGTTCTTGTTTATGTGTCTTCCTTGCCATCAAAATAGACGTCCCTGTAGGGTATGGTTGGGTGGGGCGAAAACTTTAACATCTCATGGCAGAAGGGACAGCTGAATCTACCCACCAGATCCAGTACATGCCAGAACTGGCATTTTTAAGTCATGATGATTTCAGTGAGAAAGATTTGGCATGTGATCAACTTTCCTATGACAATAAATGAGTCCCAACAGTATTTAATTTGGTCTGGATCATGCTCTGAGTGTTTTTTAAAAAGATGATTTTTAATGTGTTTTCATTACAAAGTTCCCAGAGGCCAGCCTGCCATTGTAGGATGTTTACTAAGAACTTGGGTAAAATAATTAGTTTCTTTCATCATCATTCAATACACACAGGCAATTTGCTTGAGATGTTAAATCCACCCCTTCCTTCCTTCCTTCCTTCCTTCCTTCCTTCCTTCCTTCCTTCCTTCCTTCCTTCCTTCCTTCCTTCCTTCCTTTAATATAGCTTCTTTTATTTATATATTTTAAACACCATTTACCTACATCAAGTCTAAAAAAACCCTGTTTTGGATGCACCACTAGCTTTTGTTCAGGAATTTCCCTTTTAAACCCTCAGCTTCTAATACTTCACTGTTGACTGCCATTAGGGTATCCATTATTATTATTTTTTACCCTTCCTGTGACTGAGTTACATGATGCAATTTGGACTTGTCTCACTTGCTGGAAATTTGGGTGAATAACCTGAAAGTCTGTTTTTTAAAAAATTGAGTTTGTCTGTGTGATGAGGAACACTTTTTGAGAGATGATAGAATATCATGAGACCCAGTGTGGTGTAGTGGTTTGAGTATCATACTAAGCTCCGGAGAAACCAGGTTTACTCCCCACTCTGCCACAAAAGCTTGCTGGGTGACCTTGGGCCAGTCACAAACTCTCAGCCTTAACTTATTTCATAGGGTGGTTGTGAGGATAAAATTACTTTGGTTCCCCAATGGGGACAAAGACAGGTCATCAAAGAAGGAAATAAATAAATAATTTTACTGAATGAGGCTTACTCCCAGGGAAGTGTTTTTAGAAATGTAGCCTAAGTTCTGATACTTTAAATGAAATGGAAATGAAATGCATAGTTGACTTTCTACAGTCAAAAACATAAATGCTAATATAAATATCCCTGCAATTCCTCAGGATAGCTATAAATATCTCTCATGATTTTAATTTTACTTTCAGAATGAGGGTTATTTTCTAATTTCCTGTAATATTTCCATGGCTTGTCATGCCCCAAATACATCTCTCCCCTTTTCTTCTTTGTTAGGGAATCATATTAGAAAAATTCAAGATGAAATCTTTTCCACCGGTTGCAGGTTTTCCATTAATTAGATAGCAAGTAAGGAAATGAAGCTTCCCCATCTTGGATTAAACAATTCTTCCTCCTCCTTTTATTGCCTGCATAATATAATTAGATGTCATTCCAAAGACATTAATTTGGATTCAAAGAATCTTATAAATAAGACACTTCAAGGGTAAGTTTCACAAGCAACTGTCTTCCATTTCCTGTGAAAAAGAGGGGTATTACAAATGTACCACAGCTGTCTATTCCCAAAGTCTCTATGAGCAAAATTGTCCTGAGAAATCCTTTTCATGAGCCTTGGTCTCTGTACACTAATCTGCAGGTGGGAGGCAGGTGGTGACCAGAGACAGGGCTTTTTTGATGGTGGCATCTCACTTTTGGGATCCCCCCTCCCAAGACTAGCCTGGCACTGACCTTTCTTTACTTTAGGTGCGAGCCCTGAACGCTTTTCCCAGACTTTTAACTAAGTGATTCCTTTTCTTTACATACTTTATTGTCTGCTCCAAGCCTGAGGACTGTTTTGTCAATATCATTTTAGACTGCTCTGTTTTATACTGCTTTTATGCCCATTTTTCGTGAGCGATTTTTGTTGACTTGCTTTTAGTATACTTATTGGCTTGCTTAGATTTACTTGTTGATTTTGTCTCATTGTTAAAGTTGTGAGCCACCTACAGCAGGTTCTGGCAGGGCTGATGAGAGGCAGAGGACTGAGGGAACTCCACCATACTTTGCAAATTTGTAAGGGGGAGGAATCCTCTGGCAGAAACTCTGGAGAGCTTGTTTAGTCTTGTGTCACTAAATTGAAAAAAAAGTTTGGGTATTTTCACCGAAGCAGAAGAGATTGGATTTATACCCCGCCCTTCACTACCCAAAGGTGTCTCGGAGCGGCTTACAAACTCCTTTCCCTTCCCTTCCCTTCTCCACAACAGACAACCTGTGAGGTAGGTGGGGCTGAGAGAGCTCTTGACAGAAACTGCTCTTTTTTCAAGAACAGCTCTTATCAGAACTATGGCTTGCCCAAGGTCATCCAGCCAGGTGCAAGTGGAGGAGTGGGTAATCAAACCCAGTTTTCCCAGATTAGAATCCACGCACTTAGCCACTACACCAACCTGGCTCTCCCTAGCACAGCTGCATCCAATATGCCCGCTAAGCTGTGGAGTCTTGTGAGCAAAAATTCTACTTTGTGAGCTACTGTCATTAAAGTTGTGAGTGAGCCATTTGGCTACTGCATAAATTAGTTTTCTCTGGAGCCATCCTTCCTGAGCTAAGTAAAAAATGTGTGAGCTAAAGGCTAAAAAAACTGTGAGCTATCTCACACCAACTCAGTTTACAGGGAATGCTGGCTGCATCATAATACTAATTTCCTGCCCTTCTGTGTAAATTTGCATGGTTTTCTTTTTGTGATTCTCTAATTTGAACCTGCACACTGGTCATGGTCTTGGCAGTTTTTAGAGCCTGTCCTGTGCTGATTGCACTCTGTCCTCCAAATGGGTTGATCCCAAGCAATTCTCGGCAGATTTCGGAAGGTCCATGTGGCTCAGCCACCATTTTAATGTTAGGCTTCCAGAGACTGTCAAAATGGTTTCCCCAGAAAACCTTTTTTAAAAAAGGCATTAAAGGAAAAATATTTTCAAAGCTTTAGGCTTCCCATCCCAGTGCCTCTCTCTTTCTTTACATCTCATGTCAATTTCATTCTGTATTGATGATCCCCCTCCTTTAAATGGGTTCCGACTGGCCATGGACAGACTTTCCCCTGTCTGATCACTCAAGCACTCTCTCAAGCCATTGGGATGGTCTGATCAGGCCATCCCAGCTTGGTGCTGTGTTCCACCTCCCCTTCACAGTATGCACATCATCGCATACTCCACTGGGAGCCTTCAGTGCAGAGGTGTGATTCCTCAATTCCTCATTTAAGTGCATGGGAAACAAATGGCAAAAAACCCCGACCCACCTGCAGTTGCATCTGATCACACAGTGACGGGCAATGCCCGCACCTATAAAGGGAGATATGATCTCGCACAGGGGCGTAGACTTTCCAATTTCCCGGGGGGGGGGGCTGGGGCTGGGCCAGGGCCAGAGGCACAAGACAACCAGTACAATTTTTAATCCGGCGACCA
>NW_015177034.1:461743-462456 GCF_001447785.1 Gekko japonicus | reverse complement strand
GAGGAGGAGGAGGAGGAGGAGATTGGATTTATACCCCACCCTTCACTACCCAAAGGTGCCTCGGAGTGGCTTTTAAAACCCTTTCCTTCCCCCCCCCCCCCAAAGGGAAGGAGATTTTAATGAAGAAAATCAAAAGTGCTTCACACATACACACACACAAACACACCTCCCATTCGCGCACGCACACATAGGCTCTTCGTCGCCTTTGCTGAAGTTGGTAGCCACTTCTGGGAGGATTAAGGGAGAATCTGTTCTGTGCCAAGGGGATGGGAAGGAGAAACTGAGAAAGAAAGCACCCAGGGCACGATCCAGCCAGTGCCTTACTGCCCGCATTTCTTCTGATGATGAGCAGCCCTGAAATCCACCAGGTCTTCCTTTACTCGGGTGCCACAGCTGGAGTCGAGGAAAGGCGCTGAAGCCATTCAAAGAAAGGGGCATTTTGAGGGCTTTTTCTCTGGCTGGATCCTGACCCTAGATGTTTCCTAGCTGGATTTTGGATGAGGGAACAGCCAAGCAGCTTGGAAATGACAGCTTCCACCTCCCCCCTTCAATTCTCCCCCCTCCCTCCCTCCTTAATTTTTTTCATACACTGCTAAGGTTGGCTGGGGGGGGAATAATTTGGAATCTCAGGACTCGGGGGGCGCCGGAGTGGAAGCAAGCGCGGGTTAGGCGGCTCTGCCAAGCAGCCCCAGGACGAGGGCGGCGGCGGCGAC
>NW_015177034.1:457229-461147 GCF_001447785.1 Gekko japonicus | reverse complement strand
CGCTCTCCCTCCTTCCCTCCCTCGCTCGGTGGGTCATCGCCTCCTCGGACTGGCCGCGGGGCTCTCCAGGACATGGGCGAGCTGGCAAGCAGCGGAGCGCACTTAAGCTGAGGTGAGGAGCCGCTTTGGGGAGCTGCCTGCAGGATGAGCCCCGCTCTGCGGAGCAGCGAAGACGCGCCGGGGAAAGTGGGCGCCGGCACCAGCCCCCCCTCCTCCCGCCACGCCACGCTTAGGGACTCTGCAAAAATAAAGGGAAGGAGGGAAAGAAGGGGAGAAACCCAGCCCCCGCCCTCCATGCAAGCCAAATTCACCCGCTGCCAAGTCCTGCTTCTGCCCCGGTAAACGATCACGTTTCAGCACCGTGTAAAACCGCTCAGGCGTAGCGGCGCAGCGGCGCTAACTTTGGGCACGCAGGCGGGGCGGGGCTGGCCCGGAGGAGCAGGCGCGGGCTTTACTCCGGCACCAAAAGACCCCTGCCCCCGGGGGAGGCTGAGCCCCTTCCTGGGAATTTCGGCGGGGGCTGAAGCCCTCCCGCCCCCCCGCAGATTACGCCTATGATCTCGCAAATGGAAATAGCCTCACTTCCCCTCCACTTCAACTGGTGCGTGTGACCACAGCCTGAGGCAAATAAGAGGGAGCACAGGCTTTGGCAAATGAAATGCAAGTTGGTGATCAGGCAGACTATGAGGAACGTATTGCAAAACAACAACAACAAAAAAGGACCAACAATAAAAATTTCTTCAAATGCATTAAAAGCCGAAAAACAGCCAAGGAGGCAGTGGGACCCTTGGATGAAAAAGAGTGAAAGGATTACTAAATGTTGATAGAGAAATGGCAGAAAAGCTGGATGCGTTTTTTGCCTCTGTCTTCACTATGGAAGTGCCTGCCCTCTCCAGAACCTCCAATTTCAGAAGGGGCATTGAAAGACCTGAGTCAGATTGAGGTGATGAGAGAGGAGATCCTATGACTGATGGACAAATTAAAAACTGACAGATCACCAGTCCCAGATGGCATACATCCAAGAGTTTGCAGATTTGATTAAAAGTCCAAATGACAGACTAATGAAACTATAAACCACAGACCTGACAGAAGGGCTACACAACCTCCTTTGGGTAAAGAAAAGATTCCAAATAAAAAAATAAAAAAATAAAAAATCATGCCTGCTAAAAAATAAGAATTAGTCCACTTCACCAATGATGTTGCCAATAGATTAATTTTATAATAAACTAGCTTGATATCCGTGCTTCGCTACATTATTTAAGTTCTGTAAATCCAGTTATAATACTGATGGTGTGAAGTTTGAAATGTGACATTTGTTGTCAGAATTTTAACAGAGAAGACATACATCCTTTTTTTCTGTACTGAAGGACCTCTCTCTAGACCACATTGGTGGTTCTGCCCTCAGGAGCTAGGATCACCAGGCTGCTTGATGAGTTCACTCTGGAGCAGGCCACATAGAACTGTCCATTTAAGAAGCAGTCGTCATTTAAAAAGCAGAGGTCATGTTTCTCAGAAATCTCTTTATGTGGGGGGTGATGTCATGGTAGAAATGCACTCCCCTTATTTGGGGTTTCATGGTGCAGGGGTTTGGGCATTAAATTTGGGGGGAGGGCATACCCCCCCTTTTTTTTTACAAAAATCCTTCTCATTTATGTTACATTTTAGAACTGGGACATAACTACATATTCAAAACACCATCTGAGCAGTCAGATATTCAGCAAGTTTATATGAACCAGTTTTCTAGAACCCACATCGTGAGAAGTTAAATAACCTAATAAAGGAAACCAGTTTTCTACAAATTTGGAGTATATTTCCATTGTGGGTATGAGTGTGGCTAAGCTGGGCCAGCAGCACTGCTAAGGTGATTCTGCTGGGGCAGCATCCCTGATGGATTAAAGTACCCTGGTCCTGCTCCTACACCTGACAGACACTGGCCTGCCATGTGTTGGGGGAGATTGTATTTAAAGGCATTGCTGGGCCAGCAGCAGGGCTAAGGCAATCCTGCTGAGCAAAGCTCCTCAGCGGCTTTAAGCATCCCACCTCCTCTCCTCTCCTGTAAGCATCCTATAAGGTGGGGGGAGTGTGTTGGAAGACATCAGAGAGGCTGGGCCAGCAGCATTACTGCACCTCACAGGTGGTTGTTGACCGTTCCTAATTTCCTCAACTGTCATTAAATCTGTGCAGTCTCCTGTAACTGTTGGGTTTTTTTTTACCTCAGAACACTGAGCTCTGCAGCTGACCAATCAGAGAGTGGGGGGGTGCTAGGAGGCAGCAGCCTGGCAGCCGCATAGGAATCAATGGGGGGAGCACATTTCCCCCCTTTTAACCCCCTTAGGGGTTGAATTTCTAAAAATCCCCTCTTAGTGAGCACCTATGTCATGGTAGGACTTTCTTTTATATATATATAGACTAGGAATAAGGCTGGTTGTGGAAATTAATACAACGAGCTCTAGAAAGAGGCTCTGGGAGAGTGCCAAGGCCTTGGGCACTCAGTGTCAATGTGCTGTGGCGACCTCAGCAGGGTATAATGATATGGAGTACACCATTTTCTCCAGATGAACTCATCTCTGCTACCTGAAAAGAAGTTGTAATTTTGATTGATCTCCAGCCATCACCTGGGGATCAGCAACAATTGTTACTCAGGAGGAAATGGCTGGTTTGGAGGGTGGAGGCTATGGCATTGTGTCTGAGGTCCCACCCCTCCTCAAACCTCACCCTCTCCAGGTTCCATCCCTCAAATCTCCAGGAATTTCCCACATGGAGTTGGCAACCCTATCTCCTTCCCAGCCAATCATCAACCTACCTTTATTTCCCTCTCTTTCTTCAGCTTTCCATTTCCCACACACACACACCTTCAGCCTCTTCCGTGCTCTGAAGCCCTGACTGCCACAGAGTCCACCATTTTCTTCAGGGAAACTGATCTCTGCCATCTGGGGAGCAGTTGCAATTCTAAGTGAGCTTCAGCCCTCACCTGGAGATTGGCAACTATGTCTTTCTCTGCAATGCAGTCTTTCTCTGCAATGGGGACCAAAGCAGCTTACATCATTCTCCTCTCCTCCTTTCAACTTGCACAACAACCCTGCGAGGTAGGTAAGGCTGAAAGTCTGTGACTGGTCCAAAATCACCCACTCAGCTTCTACAGCAAGAACCTGGATCTAGCAGATTCTGCTCTGAAGCACTGACTGCTACGCCTAGGGCAGCCAACCTCCAGGTGGAGCCTGAAGATCACCAGGTATCACAACTGAACTCCAGACAACAGATCCCTCTTTCCCCCCCCAGAGAAAATAACTTATTTGGAAGGTGGACTGTATGGCATTCTGTTCAGCTGAGGCCTCTCCCCTCACCAAACCCTGGCTTCCATAGACTCTACCAGAAAATCTTCAGGAATATCCATATCTGGAGCTGGCAACCCTAGTCAGGACTGGCCCCAATGAGTTCCTCACAAAGGCCTGCAAAGGGTTTCCTTCCTTTGTCTGAACCAAGCTTGGTTGCCTACCATGGCAAAATGGGCTCCAGTTTACAACTCAGCTGTTTGCCTCCCACCCTCGTCCTGTGGGCGTATCTCACACCTTAAGTTTGCTGTGACCACTCACAGAATCGTCACTGCCTTTTTAGAGGGACAGTGAGACCCCTCTGGTCAAATCTCCCTATTTGGAGATGGAATTCCCAATCTTTGGGGGATCCCTGGAAAGTTGGCAACCCAAGGGTCTGGCCTTTCCTTGCTTCCCTGGGCTACCCCTTCCCTTTGGTATTGTGCAGAGCAGGAGAGACCATGTGGTCAGAACACAACACAGATTATTAGCCCAAATAAAATAATTTAACTATTTACACAGTTATGGAGCGCACACACACTGTAGGAGTAAGCACACACTATGAACCAACAGGGCATAACAGGGGTTAAACACAACCCTCTTTCCC
>NW_015177034.1:411218-456940 GCF_001447785.1 Gekko japonicus | reverse complement strand
CCTACACACAATACTCTCTACCTCTGGAGGTTGTGGGCAGGGAAACTTCCATTCATTCCCCAGTCCAGCTGACTGTGGAGTGGCTGAATTTCTGCTGCTCCCAGGGATGAAGACTGCCTTTGGACAGTCCCTGTTTTCCCGCATTTTTTGGCCTTGGGGCAGCTGGAAACTGTAGGCCAGCAGATGAGGAAGCCCCATTCAACCCAGTGAGTGATACCTCTGCAGGTCCCTCTCTGGAACTACAGCTCAATTAAACCTTATGGGGGAACATTTTAAACAAAGAACCACAGCCATCTTACAAACACAGGTAACTGCCATTTCATGACACCTACCAACGGCCACTGCAGGAACAGTTAGTCCCACACAGGAGGCAAGCAGGAGAAGCGTCTTTGTCAAGACAGAAAGCCATTTGCCAGTAATTCTGACAGGGCACAGTGGCTGAAGGGGGAGTGGGAGGGGAAGAGGAGTAGACCCAGCCAATGGCACATGAGTACTCTTGAGTGGCAACTGATGGGCCAATGGCTGAGGGAGTGCATGGAATGTTGTCACTCCGAAACAGAATGATTATATAGAGAGATATGAGAGAAAAACCAATGATTTTATAACTTATTGTGATATGTTGAATCCCCAATGAGAAATTAAATTGTGGCAAATAGTAACAGAAGGAAAGGAAATTCAATGGCTCATATATCTCCAACAAATTCTAGATTCAAAGAAGGTGCCTATAGAGGTCAGATAAGAGACTTAACTGATTTTTGAAAAAATAATCACACAAAGAAACGATTATCTATTAGGACAAAACTACAAACCTTTACTTCAGTATGATACAGAAACTGAACAAGTTTAAATGTGTATGCTGAAATGGACTCAAAATTTAGGGTGAGAAATAACATTTCAACAATGGGGAAACGTATGGATAAACGGCATAAAATTTACTGCGAGTCAAGCATTAAGAGAAAATTGTGATAAGATGTTCTTCCAATAGTATATAACTTCTAAAGATATTAAAAATATGGACAATTACAATATAGGGACCTGCTGGAAATGTGAAGAGGCAGATGGCATTTTTTTTACCACATGTGGTGGACTTGCACAAAGGGAAGAAAATTTTGGAAAGACATACATACTGAGATCCAGAAAATTTTAAAAATTAACTTTGTGATGAAACCAGAGACTATGCTATTGGGAGTTTTGCCAGATAATACTGAAAGAACACTTCATGAATTGTTCAGATACATGCTAACTGTGGCCAGAACAACATGAGTGGCCAAATGGAAAGCTGAAGAATGCCTAAACAATGAAAACTGGAAAGATAAAATGGCAGAATATGTAATTATGGCCAAAATATATAATTATATAAATAAATATATAAATAAAACAAAAATATAAATAAAAGACCAGTCAAAGAATTTGGGGGGAAATGGGGAAATTATTATGCTTATTATAAGATTAAAAATGAGTGGTTTATATCAAAGCTACTGTAATGTGTTTTTTAATTCATCAATTTAACGATGGCTTAGGCTCTAATACAACTAAGATTGTTATAGATAATATTATAATGGTATTATAAGTCTTTTCTGAAATAATGCTATACACAAGACTATAAAGTCAATTTTTGATGTATGTATGAACCTATCCTATTGTTATATTTTTATTTTTTGGAAATGCTTTTATAATGTATTATTTGCCATTTTGATTATAGTTTCATTATGATAATTGTAGTAGTATTAAGATGTAACAGAACATATAATGTAACATTTAATATCTAGCAGTCAATATTAATAGTAAGCAATGATATTAATTCTAGGGTTTAATTATAAGTATATATAACATATAAACTTTTTCAGCATAATACTTTAAATGTCTATGTCAAATATTATTTGCCCCCCCCCCATTGGAATAACAAGACAGACAACAGTTTTGGAATCAAACAAAGGCCACTTTATTAACTATTTAACAGAACTATAAACTGAGCAGCAAGTGAACTAAGCAGGTGCAAAACAGGCAAGGCCGGTATCAGCCGACCAACCTCCTTGCCTAACATAGGAGTGAGCTACCAGCCCCGGTCTTAAGCCCAGCCCACTGGTTGCCACTCAGGAGCGCCTACCCCCGAAGCCGTACAGCTTGCAGGGAGGAGCCTACCTAAGAGGTTCCCAGAGGTGATCATCATTCCCAGCCCTGTAAAACCCAAAGGCTGTTCCGGATGACTTCCTTGTTCCCAAATGGGAAATGGCTTAAGGTGCTCACCGGTTCTGCTCTATTACCTGCACTACTCTGCCACTTGCAAGGTCCAGCCTCTGCTTTGGCCAATGCAGTCACCTAGCAGCCCAAGGCTGCCCTAATCCCTTGCCACAAGTCCTCCAAAAACAATCATTATCCTTGTTTCATAGATGAATACCATCATCCCTATACAGGTCCTGCAACTTGACCCGTATGCCAGGGTGGGCAAAAACTGACACAAATCACCCTCTTGTCGGGGCAGCATGGCAGGCCAGACTATTTGCATGCCAGGCCACCTCGCTCTTATCATTGCAAGGTCTGCCTTTGCCTGAATGACCAGGGCCTTGCCCTTCATCAGACCTAGGTTGTTACCACCTAGGTGCACAATCAAAACATGCGGAGGAGGCCCTTGCCTCTCCTCGAACAACAGGGGGAGGAGGCCGAGCCATCTCATGCCCCTCCTCCCCAACCATTCTACCAGTGCCCACTCACTAAGGCCCAACTGAGACCCAATGTGTGTCCTCTTGGCCCAGTGAGTGGCCCAAAAAACCCTGCTGTGGCCACAGATGGTTACTCATCATCTCGCCCACCTGTAAAAGAACTACATTACTAACTTTAGTTAAACTCAAAACTTCCATGTGCGCACATAAAAGAATAGAGCAGCCCATCCCCCCTACATCTTTTCTCTGCCATATTGCTGAACTGTGTCTAAAGAACAACTTTTTTCAGTTCCAAGGAGAATTTTTCAGGCAAGTTTCAGGAACTGCAATGGGATGCAAATTTGCACCTGAATTAGATAACCTGTTCATGGATAGGCTTGAGAATAAATTAATTTTCCAAAGTAATAATTTGTATACTATAAATAATAAAAACAATTTTGCATATAATAATCTGGATCAGTTCCACAGTTTCCTTTCAACCAGGTTGCTCTTTGATATCTTAGCTCCATGTTGACCAGATTACATCACTTTAAAAAAAATGGAAAGAAGAAAGACATTTTTGGAAACTACAAAATAATGACTGCAGGGAGCACTTTGTGTGGGCTCACCATGGTGCCTGTGGGCACCATGTTGGGGACCCCTTTACTAAACTCAGGCAGAGGTACAGTGTTCACTTGCTGAAATATACTGAGTTCGACACGCGAGTAGTGATCAGCTCATACTTTATTGTGAATCCGCTCAGACGAAGGACAAACTAGCAGGACCAAAGCCCTGCTTAAAACCATGTGCAACACCCCACCCCACACACACCCACTACCCGTGATAGGCTATTTATAGTGTGGCTCCGGGTCTATAGGTTCCTTCCAGGATCCTAGCTAACTATTGTTCTCGGTATCAAGCTAGGCCAGTCGATGCCGGGCCCAGGACATAACACTTGCCTACGAACCAGGACTCTGGGGAGGGGAAAGAAAGGCATCTGGGGAAGGGAAAGAAAGGCATTTAAATCCCCCCCCACTTCCCTGAGATTCTCCACAAAAGCGGAGAGGCTCAGAGAAAAAAGGGGGCACATCTGCCCACCTCCCCTTCCACTCCCCAGCCAACCTGCCATGGTGGGCTGGCTGGAGAAGGGAAGGGCAGGCAGGCAGACATGAGAAAGAGGTACTTTTCTCCCTTTCTCACAATACAAGAACTCGTGGGCACTCCATGAAATTGCTGAGTGGTCGGGTTAGAATGGATAAAAGGAAGAACTTCTTCACCCAAAGAGTGATTAACACTTGGAATTCACTGCCACAGGAAGTGGTGGCGGCTACAAGTATGGACGGCTTCAAAAGGGAATTAGATAAGCATATGGAGCAGAGGTCCATCAGTGGCTATTAGCCACAAGGTATAGATAGGGACTCTGGGGCAAGTGATGGTCTGTCATCTTGGTGCTTGGGAGGGTCAACAGTGGGAGGGCTTCTAATGTCCTGGCCCCACTGGTGGACCTCCTGATGGCACTGGTATTTCTGGCCACTGTGTGATACAGAGTGTTGGACTGGATGGGCCTTTGGCCTGATCCAACATTGGCATCTCTTATGTTCTTATGTTCTTCAGAGAAGATCTAGAGAAGATTGGTCAGGGAACCCAGGCATGTTTAGAATGTGGGGGAGGGAAAGAAAGGCATTTAAATCCCCGCTTCCCTGAGTTTCTCTGCAAAAGCAGAGAGAAACAGAGGAAAAGGGGGACATGTCTGCCTGCCTCCCCTTCCCCTCCCCAGCCAACCCACCGCGGCCAACCCTATCCCTCCCCAGCCAACCCACCTGCATTCCCTGCCCAATCTTCTCCACGTGCCCCGCAGCTGCAGATGGGGAAGGGAAAGAAAAGCATTTAAATCTGCAGGCCTTCCTTGGCACCCCACCCCTCGGCTCCTTACTGCCGGAGCACCATTCCAGTGCTCTCCGGCAGAAAATGACCGTTGTATTTAAGTATGATTATAACAGCACAATCTGTGAAGCATGATGTGTTTGTTCTACTCAATTTGCTGGTATTCTTCCATCTGGCCAGTTTTCCAATTACTGTTCATATTTTACTGTTCCTCAGTATAGGTGTGTCTTAATGTTGGTGTTCCTTAATGCCTTTCCATCTAGAGTTTTGGAAGGGAGGTATCTTAATATACCATACCTTTATAGATACTCTGATACTCTGTGGTGCAGGTAGTGTAGACACTCTGTATCATGTGATCTTTGAATGTAATTATTTTTCTGAGCCTAGAAAGCTTTTAATTCTTCATTTGCTCCAATATATAGATTATATGACATTGCCTCTTTTAATAGAAGATAATAGTAGACCTGTCACTCAGTCGTGAAATTCTATGCATTTGTGATAGATTTTTGCAGCCATTCAAATGTGGTCTAGTTCTTTATATTTTAGTAGTATGCTTAAAATTAATAAGTTAAGAACCAGTATGAGGCAGATAGGTAGATTTTAGCAAAATTTACAGGGAAGCTGAGGGAAACCATTTGATAATCACATCAGCCACATCAGCCAAGACAGCATTGGAGCAATGCAAGACCAGCCCGGACAAGTTAAAGTCCTTGCTAGGATGCAGCCTCCTAACAAGGTCATTATCTCCACCAGTCTGTGATTTGGGTTGCACCCCCCAGTTCCACCCAGCTCCTGCACAGCCAGATCCTACCAAAAAAAAAAAATCATGTGTGGTAGCATTTTTTTTTAAAAAAACCACAATTTCATTGTCTTTTCCTGCATTTCCCTCTTTTCTATACTTTTCTCCTCCTTCATTTTGCTCTCTTTCTTACGTGATCTGCCATTCATCTATCCCCACTTCTAATTTCCCCCCCAAACAGCCTACATTGTTTTCCTCTTCTCCATTTTATCCTTGCAACAACCTTGTGAGGTAGGTTAGGCTGAGAGTGTGTGATGGGGCCAAGGGCACCTTGCAAGCTTCCATGGCAAAATGGGATTCAAACCTGGGTTTCCCAGATCCTAGTCTGACACTTTAACCACTACACAAGTTTAGCTTCCATTGCCAATAGCATGGGTGGTGGTGGTGGTGGTCTGGAGATAACCTGGGCCAAGATATTCTGATTCCTTTCATTTTTTGGCCTTGAAACTCCCATGATCATCCTGAAGGGGGTGTCCAACTTCAGCATTCCTGTTTGCTTTCTGATGAGTTATGCCTGCCACAAATGGCGTGAAAGATGGACACCTGGATCTTTTTATTCTTATAGCTCAGTTCAGTTAGGTTTTATTGCATTGAGCCAAACGCTGTTACGAACAGGAACAAGCAAGAACAAAAATAACAATGAGTTACCAAAACAACAAAACTGGATTGCTACCGTACACTATTAAAAGTTATGTTTTAGTAACAATTAAAGTACTTTAATATAAGTAGTCCTTCATATATTTGTCCACATGGCTTTAGAAAAGAGTAATATTTTGCAGGCCTTGTCTTTAGGCATTAACTTGGATTGAACTTTCTAGGCAAAGACAAAAAGAGTAACTTTGTGGGAGACTAATATGTTGTCAAAGGCTTTCACAGCCGGAGCTCATTAGTTGTAGATTTTCCAGGCTGTATGGCTGTGGTCTTGGCATTGTAGGATTTCTGTGGGAGACTACTGGCTCTTCACTTACAAGGAGAAATAAACCTTCCTCCTTTGCAGTGCTTGGGCCTAAGCTAAATAGAGTTGTGTCTTTTTGCCTAGTGGCTGAATAAAGTGGACAGGCCAAGAAATAGTGACATAAATCTTCTACTTCCGATTGACTGGTTTTTGTGTATAGCGTCCTGCAAGCATGGCAGTTTGCATTCTTTGGAAGTTGTTAGCCAAGTTGCCTTATTTCTTAATAATAGCTTGGGTGGCAATAGGCATAAAGCGTGGATCATGACCCACATATACTGGAGTCAGAATTCTCAAGAACCCAGGAATAGACACAGAGACTGGGTAGCTAAAATAATGATTTCTTTACTAAATATACTCAAGCATACAGACAATAGTCAAACATTCACACACACAATACAGAACTAAGATAGCAGAGGTGATTGATAGCTAATAGAGGGGTCAGTTATGGGGTGATACTACCTTTACAGACATGCAGAAGTCCATGAAGAAGAAATTTATGGCCCAGATCCAGAGGTTTGTGTGTGGATTGCCAGTTGGCATCAGGGCAGAGGCACACCCTCTGAGGCCATGTGCCTGGACAGATATAGACATTGGAAAACAATGCAGACCACTAGGAGGTCTTGAGGGGCTTGTCTCAGGCGAAGACAAAAGTTTACCTGGGCCAGTGATGAGTCCCAGGGGTGTGTGGCATCAGGATGGGCAAGGCCTAGATGTGACCAATGAGATTTCACAGGGGCAGAGTCTGAATTAACAATAGAAGCCAGGTGTTGGATGACTGTACTGGGACTAGCTGAATGAACTGTATGTCCATTGATGGCTCTGCCAAGGCAGTTGAATTGGTTCCCAGATACAGACAAAAGTTGGGAGATGGGTCTCTGATTAGCTTCAGGAAGAACTGTTAATAATTTGAATGTGTGATTGGTTTATCTCAGTATCCTGAGGGATGGAGCAAGGAAGGACAAGTATTGAGAAAAACACATAGACATGGGATCACACAAAAGGGCTGGGTGAGGTACTGGAGACAAGAGGGCTATTTGCCAGGTGGTCTCTGCATAGCCTTAAAAATGCAGATGTTTTACCTGGTGGAACTGCCATTGTTTCATATGCATATCTTCCTGTGTGGGGGACGACTGGAGGTTTGCTCTGAGAGTTGCCTTGTTGCCACCTGAAAATGGAGACCCTGTTTCCAGAGCTATGGCTTGCTCTGTGTTTCAGAACCAGGAGTGTCTTTCTGGGCCTGAGTTTTGTGGGTCTCTGGTTCAGGTTAGAAATTGGGGTGCTCCTGCTATCGGGGCTACCCAAGAGTAAAGGCAGTGCCTCTGGCAACAAAGCAAATAAATGTAAAGACTGTATGAAGCTTGCAAAAGGTAATTTTGGATTGCCCTTGAGTGATTCTTTTTAATTAATTTAAACCAGGGAGAAAAGTCAATACACAAAATAACTTGCATATCAAAAGAAGCATCGTGTGTATACCCAGGCCTGGCAATACCACAAACAATAGTTGGCAGCTTATACAGATGGAAAATTTTGTTATAATTGGATGACCATATGAAGACTTTTTGAAATAAAGTGAAACAAAGGCTAGAGAGATGACTAGCTGGAGCACTCCTCAAATTGTACAAGTAATTAATAAAGGCTACATTTGCACGTGTCCAAATAGATGGAAGGCCCAGTTCAACTCTCAGCAGAAAAAGTCTTGGATTCTCTCCAGATTAACAACTATGTCATCATTCCATCCCCATACCTTTACACCCAGAGAAGTTGGGTGATCACCGTGCTCTGGAAGAGTTTTATGGCAGGATCTATTAGGAAGCCCCCTTCAGGATGGCCCCTATTGCCTGGAGGACTTTTGATTTTGTAATTTCTAAATGAGCCTTACAGGAAAGTGTGTCACTAAGGGTAACACTGAGGAATTTTAAATCTCTGCACTGGTTAACTGGGAATTTGTTTATTGACCAACAGAGGTTGCATCACCTTGTTCAAAAGACCATTACCTTGGTTTCTGAATATGTAATGTTTAATCATTCTTCTTTACAATAACCTCAGAGTTTAGACGGTGACCTCCTCAGATTGAGGCGAATTAGGGACAGCAGAACCATGTCATCTGCATACAGGAGGACTGGAAGTTTCCATGGGCCAAGGCAGTGAGCAAAAAGATCAGAGCCCGAGAGCCTCTTAATGATGTCATTAATATAAACTTTTTTCACTCCTTTGACTACAGGAATACTTTCTGTCAGAAAACCTGAGTTGCCTACTCTAATTTTAGATGATATATTACTGTTATAGATGCATGGTAACAGTCAGCCAAGTGATCTGTTATGATACTTGGTTTGGATGATGGTCACATGGTGGGAGAAGATGGAATCTTTGTCCAGTGGCCCATAGTGGCTCTCAGCAGTCCTGGGCTCTGGGGAGGCAATATATTATTTCAAAACATAAATACATATGTACTTCTGGTCTCAATGAGCTTACAATGAGGAGAATGTGTAACAAAGAAATAGGTTATGTTGCTATAAATTTTAAGATATGAACTCAGGAATATGAACCATTCGGTATTGTTTGTAAAATCATGTTATTTGTTTTATTTTTATTTTATTTATTCTGGGAAGTTTTGAGTGGAAAGAAAAAATAGTAGAAGTATGCCAGGAAGTGTCTATGAGATCCCAGATCTTACATGAGAGATTTTCAGTGGAATCCAAGCCACTACCTGGTTAGTAATTTTTTGCAAGCATCCCAGATTTAAACTCTATTCAAAATACCTAGAATTGTTTCATCTGAGCCAGGCCTTCAAATTTGTCTCAGATATACTCTAGGCAGAATTTAATGCCAACTTCAGAAATAAGGCATATTAATTTTGGAGGAACTTACTTCCATATAAGTGCCCTTAGGATGGCAATTTTAATTGAAAGGGGATCTCAAGGGAAGCCAGATGAATTGCTGAAAGTCGATCAGGTCCACAACTGCAGTTGGGTAGGCCACAGGCAGCCATGCTATGTATAGGTTGCACTTGTGAATGAGGTCAGTGGCCCAGCTGGTTGGTCACTACCAATTCTCATTGTGTAATAAGCATGGAAAACATTGGAGTCTGAAAAGTCCCAAAGTTAACCTGCCAGGACCTCTTTGTAAATGTCAGTCATGCTGTTCTTCATGTGGTACCCCCCAAAAGGATGTGGAAACTAAGTCTATAAACTTGCTTCCCTGTATCTTGTCAAAGAGCCTTGTGTTCCATCCTGTTTATCAATAATTGTTAGTCACTGGACAGTCTTCAAAGTCAAGTAAAAGCAGAACATAAATAATTTAGCCCCTCTGAAGCAAGACTCCCCATTTGCTGTACAGTAAACACTCAGCTTCACTCTAGCTTATTAAAACGATCCATCCATTGCTTGTTTAGAAGATATTTTTATTGAGGAAGCAACAAACATATCAAAGGAGAGTTAGCTCTAGATGCATGTGCGTTGAGTGGGGAGTGAGAAGCCCCTGCCAGCTGTTCTTTTGGATGCAAAGGGTTATATATTGCTGTTTGTGCAGCATTTTCCATTTTGAGGGGGGAAAATAGCTGAAGCAGGGAGAGGCTAAGTGGTTCTGTGCATATCAAAATGTATACAGATGGAGGCCGGCACCCAGCTGCTGCCTTGGTTCTCAACTACCATGCAGAAGTTCTTCTATGTACGAATACAAGGTGGGGTTTTTTGTTGGCTTTACAAAAAATGGAGTGTGAGGGAGAAGACAGCTTCCCCTACTCCCCCCCCCATACCTTGCCTCACTTTTGTTCTGATACTTTCAGCATTTGATTTCTACTTCCGCTCTGGTTCTGGTTCTGAAAGTCAGGTGGGGGATGCTGAATACTCCAGCAAGGTGTAGGAAGGAGGGGCAGCTCTGTTTCCCACATGCTCTGTTGCTGTTTAAAAATAGACACCCCTCATTATTTGCATGTGAACAGGCTGTTGCCTGGTCCCCCTCCACCCCCCTGCTGATAGCAGTGGTGACGGGATCTGAATGACAAGCCATGAGCTGTGTGTGTTAATTCTTTCACAAATTAAAAAGTGTCAACACTGAAATTCAGACTTTGAATCCTTATCTTGGATCCTTCAGCTAGAGAGAGAACCTACTCTTTCTTCAGTACAGATGTTCCATCACCTTTACTCCTTTCCCTTTTACTTTGGGGTGGGCACTTGCATCCATTCCCTTCTGTTTGCAGTGGACATGGCTTGCCCACCACAATGAAAGAATGCAAGCAAATGTCTTTGCCTCTCTTCCATGTGAAAGGTATCTAGGTGTTCTGGTTGATCACAAGTTAAACATGAGCCTGCAGTGCGATATGGCTGTGAAGAAAGCTAATGCAATCTTAGGATGCATTAACAGAAGCATTGTGTCCAGATCACGGGAGGTGGTAGTTCCGCTCTATTCTGCTATGGTCAGGCCTCACCTGGAGTACTGTGTCCAGTTTTGGGCACCACATTTTAGGAAGGATGTTGACAAGCTCAAGCGTGTCCAAAAGAGGGCAACCAGGATGGTGAGAGGGATGGAATCCAAGTCTTATGAGGAAAGGCTGAAAGAGTTGGGTATGTTTAGCCTGGGAAAGAGAAGACTTAGAGGGGAAATGATTGCATTCTTCAAGTATTTGAAGGGCTGTCATATAGAAGATGGAGTGGATCTATTTTCTCTTGCTCCGGATTGCAGGACTAGGTCTAATGGGTGGAAATTACAAGGGAGTCATTACCGGCTAAATATCAGGAGAAACTTCCTAACTGTACGAGTGGTTGAGCAGTGGAACAGACTGCCTCGGGAGGTGGTGGATGCTCCTTCGCTGGACATTTTCTTTTTTTTTTAATAAAGGTTTTATTAGCTCCCCTAAAAAGGGGAGGTATTTCGCTTAAAAGAAAAAAAGGGAAGGGTAGACAGTGGGAGAAAGAGAAAGCTGAGTGATATATAAACTGGTAAATTAAACTGTTAGTAATGTCCAATTAATCTTCTTGGGCTTCTTCTGTGTGTTGCCAAACTTCTTTTCTTAGTCCTGTTACATGTATTCTCTGTTAGTATGTTAGTAATGTTCCTTTGAGATTCTGTTAATAAAAAGGGTCTCTTCTGTGCACATTCAGAACCGCTTCTTTGCGTGCTGGGTACTTTTACTATCGCTGACGTGGAGGAGCTTCCTCTGTTGTCTCTGTTGTCTTCTCCTTCCGGCTTGTTAGATCCTCCTTCGGGTTGTTGTTAATACGCTCCGTTCATGTACTATAAATCCTCTTCCTTTCATGCCCCGGAGGTCCCCATTTTCGAGAATGGTATCAATTTCATTTTCGCTTTTATATTCGCTCCCAGACTCTCTATGGGTCCTCCTCGCAATTGTTGACTTATAAGCGCTTATCAGGCACTTCTCGCTGTCACAATTCCAACTTATCTTTTTTACAAAACTCCCATCGGATTCACAGCCATAAACAGTCCAAACATTCAACAGCCGGCTCTTGCACACAAACAAACGCCCAGACGGAAGTCCCTCCCTTCTTCTCCGCTCGCTTTTGCCCAGCTCCGACATCTTTTCTTTTTTGTTTACTTTTAGAAAGTTCTTAAAATGTGCTCCAGAGAGACAAGTTTCTCGCTTTCAAATACATCAAAGGAAAACATCACTGTCCGCTCAATTCATCCCCCCTCCTTTTCTTTTTCGCTTGTACAGATGGAGGATTAACCTCTTCGCCTTTTTCGCTGGGAGGGGGTCGCTGGACATTTTCAAGCGGAGGCTGGATGACCATCTTTTGGGTATGTTGTATGTATGTAGGTATGTAGGGCTATTTTTTGGCTATGCTCCTGCAAAGTGCAGGGAGTTGGACTAGATGACCTGCAAGGTACCTTCCAACTCTAACATTCTATGATTCTTCCCTTGCATGGGATTGCACTGTCAAAGGGTTTGTGGTGGAGGTGAGAGCTTAAATGGAAGCTACCTGGCTGGTAGTTGATTTTCCTATTCCCACAACAGCTTATACAAGTATAGCAAATGGTAATATAAAGTCAGACAGCCTCAGCAAGCTACAGAGAATGCAATGATAGGTGGAAGGTGGAACTGTTGTTGCAGAAAAGCAATTGAGATAATGCTGGGGAATTTCACATTACCCGTCTTCTCCCGGTTTCAAGCCGGGAGTCTTCCGTTTGCAGATGAACCGGTAGAGGGCTGCCGTTTCACACACGGCTTGCCCCTACCGGAAAGGAGCCGATTCAGAAGCGGTTCGGCATTTCACACACGCACCGCTTTGTTTCCCCACGGTTTTTTTTTTAAAGTCCGTCTTATAGCGATATATCGATATACCAGTATTCCAATGTATTCCAATGGGATCGGTATAGCGTTATATCGATATATCGATATAAGCTGAACGTTCAAAAAAAGAAAAGCCTGCGCGGCTGAAAAAAGGCGGGAAAGAAGCGTATTGGAACCGGGAGAGGGAACGGGAGCCTCCTCGGAAGCGGTTGACAGGTAAAACGCTTCCCTCCCGGTTCCTAATCAGAAGAGAGGCTTCCCTGTGTGAAATGCCACTTCATCCCGGTAGGGAACCGATTCTCAACCGGGTTCTGTCCGAAATGACAGACCAGCACCCGGTTGAGAATCGGTTCCCTACCGGGAGAAAGCACCTGTCTGAAATTCCCCGCTATTTTGCAGGAACACTGGCAAACTGTTCTGGTTCGATGACATCCCAGTCATACCCAGAACTGTTGAATGAATCTCTGCTGCCCAAGAATCTGAAACTAGACACTGGGAAGGCAGAAAAACAGGCAAATCAGAAGGTTCCCCACCATTCCTGAATATTGGAATAGCTGTCTACATTCAGACTAGTATTACAATGCAGCATTAAGAATGCCTTCAATAATTTTATCAGCTAATGCTACTTCATTCCATCTGGCAAGTAGCATTGGCTGAGAAAATGATTGAAGGCATTCTAAATTGTTCTTTTGGTTCCTGCATAAGGTATGACTCTGATGAAAAAATTCAAAACGTCTCATCTGGATGCACATCAGTTGCATCTTCATGGCAACTTGACCAGGACGTGATGAAAAGAAAGAAAAGGAAAATACGGACATTTATTTTTCCTTGAAACTTTCGTGTGATGGTCGTGCCAGAATAATAGTGGTGTTTTCTTTTTTCTATGAAGTTTATCATAGCACCACTTAAACTTGTATTCAAGTTGTTTATGTGGGAATTGGTATTGTTATTGTAAAGGTTGCTCCAATATATTATACAAATGGCTGTGTGTAAGTCGTTACTGCCATTAACAAGCTCATTAATGTGCTTTTCATTGTACCAGCAAGAACAGCAGCTCATACTGCGTTCTCACCTTCTACTCTGATCTCGGATCTTACCAGCATGAAGTCTGGTGTTCCTCCATCTTTACCAGCCAATGAGGAGGGGAAACACCCAGCATAACTATGTCAGGGGCAAATGGAACTAGACATTACAAAGGGGAGGAAAGAAACTGATAGCCTCATCATGCTCTGTCCAGAGAGAGTATACAAGAGTGCACACAATTGTCTGTAGTAGTAAAAATATGACTAGCTCTTCAAATGCTCAGCAGTTTTGCAGTTTCACTTTGCATGCATCCAAGAACGGACATTTGAATAAAAGTTACCTTTCTCCAGTGAAATCTGAAATGGCAACCTTTTTTAAGGGACTT
Organism: Gekko japonicus; assembly: GCF_001447785.1. Taxonomy (NCBI): domain Eukaryota; kingdom Metazoa; phylum Chordata; class Lepidosauria; order Squamata; family Gekkonidae; genus Gekko; species Gekko japonicus. Next base: position 443,008 of record NW_015177034.1, on the reverse strand, counting down.
GTCACTTGATAGACCAATTTAAAAAAAAAAAATGGGGTAAAATGTTTCTGCAAAGATTACATGACCAGATGTATTTGTTTACAAATATTCTAGAGAGAAGATTTTTGGTCATTTGCTTTTGCACAGTTCAGCATTCATAGCAATGACCTTTTTGCTAAATACCTTTTTATTGCTTTATAGCAGACCAATAGCCAACCTCACATAAATTCATCTGATGCCAGCAGTGTGCACACACCCTCTTGGATACTCACATGGGGATATAAGTACAAAGACACAGTGGCTGATGGCACTGTAAGAGGCCTCTAAAGAATCTACCAAATAATATTTTGATTAAGGTAGGTCTTGTGACTCTGCTGAATGTAAGAAAAGTGAAAGAGATTAACAGTGCCATCCTAAACAGAGTTATGCCTTTCTAAGCTCTTTGACTTCCATGGGTTTGGAAAGGTGTGACTCTGCTTAGGAAAGCAGGGGAAGGCTCTTCTCCTCAGAATGCTCAGCCACTGCATGATGAATCACCTCTACAGTGATAGGACTGATTTCCTTCTGCCTGCTATGTGAAAGAATTAGTGTGCCGGAGAAGTTGTTCATTTTTAGGATGCATTCAGAATCACACATAGATATAGTAGCAAAAAAGAAGCCATGCTAGAAAACATGGATTACTACACTGTCTAGGATCAGCACACTAAAGGGTTTGTGGGAAAATGTACTTCATTTTCCCACAACATGCTATGATAGATGAACTGCTGTATTAGATTTCATGCTGCTTGAACAGCATCTTCTGGTGGTGGTGGTGGTGTGTGTGTGTGTGTGTGTGTGGGTGTGTGTGTGTGTGTGGGTGTGTGTGTGTGTGTGTGTGTGAGAGAGAGAGAGAGAGAGAGAGAGAGAGAGAGAGAGAGAGAGAGTTCTCTCCCGTGGGTGTGTGTGTGTGTGTGTGTGGGTGTGAGAGAGAGAGAGAGAGAGAGAGAGAGAGAGAGAGAGAGAGTTCTCTCCCCCCAAAATGCAGCTTTCCTTTGGGGACTTCAGAAATAGGATGAGAAACTTTGCAATTTCTGAGTAAGGAAAAGAACATTGATAAGGATGGACGCAAACTGGGAAAATGAGGTTTGTTTAGTTCATGGTTCATGGTATGTGCCTAGTTCACAAACCATGAACTGTCACAAACTTTTAGGGGACAAAATGCTTCAGTTCATGAGGGTCATGAGGCAGTATGCTAAAGCCACCAAACTCACAGAGGATCTCTGGCTGACTCTCCTCTACCTACCCTCCAAGTTTGGTGAGGGTTTGATTTACAGAATTTGAATTATGGTCCTCTGAAGGAGGTGCCCCCAGGAAAGTGCTTCTGGGGAAATTACTTTGTCAACTTGTTTTTTCTCTTTTACTGCATCTTTTATTTCTTGGAATGCAGTGAAGCATATTCAAAGGTGGACAAAGATGACTTGGTAGGAAAAGACCTTACCCCCAAGGGGTCTTCCTTAAGATGAATACCAGAAAGACAGTAAATGAAGGAAAGAGGCTTGTACTCTCTCTCTCTCTGACTTCCTGTTTGACACCCCTCAATTTTTGTACCTTATTCAGCTCATCTGCCCACTCTTCTAACCCAGTCAAGTTCTTACATCTACTCTTGGATCTTCACCAACTTGATGACAAACTACTTTAGTAAAACTTATCATACAGTCATGAAAAACACATAAGACCTGTCTGGGTTTCCCCTATCCAAAACCACCTCAACATTGCTGGGTCAGCTTGTATTATGCTGGAACCATTCCTGAACCCTTCTTCTTCTACTTTGGCCCAGCATTGCTGACATAGCCTGACATCTCCTGACATCTTGGAATTAAACTTTTTGTGATAGTACCCTTCTTCACATCCATAGTTTCCACAAAAACCATCCATTCAGGAGCTTCTGGTTACTGGCAACAATGAATACAATAGTGTCTAGTGTATACATAGCATAAGTGTGTAGTGTGTAGTGTGTACAAGTGTGCATAGATGTATATCATTAATTTACATGGCATAGCATAGTTTTGTGATTGCATAGCTTCCTGATTACATATAAGTGTAACATTTAAAATGCATTACAAGAAAATTTCAGACAAACAGAGGAAGAGGGTCGGGAAGAGCCCTGCATGTGTTTGTTCATTCCACTTTGGTTGATATTCAGACCTCCAGATATCCAGACCTTGCCTCCACTTTGCTACTCAAACGTCAGCATCACCTGTCTGGTCATAAAGTCTTTTATATGAGTTGAATCAATTTATTTATTCATTTATTTATTTGACTTATAAACTGCCCTCCCCCAAAGGGCTCAGGGTGGTGTACAACATTCAAAAGATACATATATTAATCAATTAATAATAGTTCTGGGTTCATGTCCTACAATCAGATAGGGCACAGATACAGAAATAACCCAATACTCTGCAGTATGCCAAGTGCTTTCAATCTTCAGATTATCTTAGTTCCCTTGAGATCTCCAAATATCAGAGAATCTTTATCCTGGCATGCTTTAATGCCCTACCTTCAGCCCTCCTGGAAGGCAGATACCATCATGTCCCATTCCCTCAATGGCTCTGTCCATCCCATAAAGGGAAAGCAGAGTCTATTGAGCTTGTTCTGCTGCACTGCTCATTCTGTAATGAAATCTGAATGCAGTATATCACTCCAGTTCTGTCAATGTTTCCAGGAAGATCTGAACAACTTTATGACTCTCTCCTTTTGGCAGACTCTTCCCAGGAGATAACTAATAAAGTTGCCAAAGTTTGCCTTTGGGTGTCTGGGATACGGAAGTGGCTGATTGAGTCCCAGTACCTTTTTTTCAATTACTGCTGACCAGGGGTCGTTTCGTAGAAAAAGAGCTAGGGGAACTCATTAGCATAACTCATTAGCATATGCCACACCCCCTGACATCACCGGAAGTGTGTCATAAGGCCACACCCCCTAACATTACCGGAAGGTCCCCAAATGGCCCAAGTTCTACAAATGTTGATAGAAATGGATTGTATTACCTGTTTTCACCCCCCACCTTATGCAAGTGCCTTCTGCACCCACCCATCTCAGGGGATCCTCTTGCCTTCTGGGACAGGGCAACATGAACCCCACAGGGCAGGGAAACTGAGGCACAGATCTGAGCCAGTGTGGGTCCCCCCCCAACCAGAAAGGAGCCTGGAAATTCCAAGCCAAAGGGCAACCACCAGGGCCTCCGGCCAGGGAAGGGAGAGCAAGCTGCACATGGCAGGAAGGGAGGGGAAGGTCGAAGGAACCCGCAGCCACTGCAAAAGGAGTCCTGGTTTGACCCCGACCCGCCGCAGGGGCCGCTCTCCCCATCTCTGCTCCTAGGCCGGGATCCTGTACAGGAAGTTTCCATCCCCATCCACGAAGTCCTGGCCCTTATGCACGACTCGCAGCAAGGGCTCCTCCTGATCCTGGTTGGCCGGCTTCGCACAGCGCCCCTGTGGGTGGCTGCTTGCGGGCGGAGGGGCGCCGTGGCCGGCTCTTTTCTTCCTCGGCGCCATCTCCAGGCCCGGGGCAAGCGCCTGGGTCCTCGGGTGGTGGCGGAGGCAGCAGCAACTGGATGGGGGCTTCTGGGGCCGAAGAGCCGCTGCCGCCGCTCTGCAGCGTTGCCAGGCGGCTCTCTTGCTTCAGCGCCCACTCCGGGGAAGGCGAGAAACGGCTCCCCGCTGCCACCGCGGCACGCCACTCAACGCATCTGCTCCATGGCCTGGCGGCTCAGCGTGCGCTCTGGGGCCCCCGGCGGCTCCATCAACCTCTGGACTCTGTGCAGGCCATGGAGGCCATGGAGCAGATGCGGTGAGTGGTGCGTCGTGGCGGTGGCGGGGAGGGTGTGGGGGGCCGGGGGCGCTGGCTTCGCCACCAACGGGCCACGCTCTTGTCTCTTGGCAGGATCCTCCACCGGTACTCACCGGAGGAGTGGCCTTTCCCCCCCGCACCTGCTCCAGGCTACGGGGTGTCAGCCGGGTGAGTGGGCAGAACCAAGCCGGGCTTGACTGACCCACCACCCGCCATGCCCCCTACCAACCTGGCCGCCACCTCCTCCTCCATCTCGAGTGCCTGGGGCAGGCCCCGCAGCGCTGCCCCCTGCAGCCGCCTCCAGCACGCCGCAATCTCTCCAGGCGCAGGAAAAGATGGAAGTGTGCCACGCGCATGTGGGGGAGGCGAGGCAGAGCCACCCCGCCCTGGAAGCGTCTCGCACAGGCCCGGCCGGGCCAGCCCAGGCCTTGCACCACCCCGCACCGCCGCGGAGGAGAAGAGAGGAGGTCGGAGGGTGGCTAGAACCGTAGTAGAAAGCAGGGGTCGCTTCGCCCCGCCCCCCGCCCCTCACCCCGGGGAACGGTGTTCCCCCGCGATCCCCCTGAATCGACCTCTGCTGCTGACTCTCCAGAGCTGATTTTGTATTGAAATAAAATTTTGATTTTGAATTGTGCCAAAATTCATAGTAGTTCATCCAGCAGCTATGAAAGTCAGAGCAAAGGTGGTTCTTATAAAAGTAGCTAAATGAAATGTAATGTCCTGATGTGTAATTCGTATTTCTTGAATTTGCATGTGAATCTTTGGAGACCAATGCTTGCATTTTTGTAATTAGCATTTTTGCTCCTGTAAGAGACTGATGGAGGTTGCAACAGTTGTAAATGATAAGATATGCAGCAGGCTGTTATGTTCAACAAAAAAAGTGATTCAGCAAGCATCAAAGCAAGCAACATGCCTCCCAGGCAAAAATTGCATGTTTCGACAAATTCTTCTTCAGGCAGACATATTTTTCCTGGAACCAAAGCTCACAATCTTACCGTTCATAAGTCAACAATTCTATAGCAGGCTTCTCCAGTTCTCTGTGGAGAACATAACAGCCTGCTGCATCTCTCATCATTTATGACTGTTGCAACCTCCATTAGTCTCTTATCAGGAGAAAGATAGTCTACAGCACTGGAATAGGTCTCTGTAGCTGTGGACTTTTCTTTGTTGTTCAGTCGCACAGTCGAGTCCGACTCTTTGCGACCCCATGGACCAGCTCCCGCCAGGCCTTCCGGTCTTCCGCCGTCCTCTGAAGTTTGCTCAACTTCATGTTTGTTGCATCGATGACACTGTCTAACCATCTCATCCTTTGTCGTCCCCGTCTTCTTTGACCTTCAATCTTTCCCAGCATCAGGGTCTTCTCCAGTGAGTGCTCCCTTCTCATTTGGTGGCCAAAGTATTTGAGCTTCAGTTTCATTATCTGACCTTCCAGGGAACAGTCAGGGTTGATTTCTTTGAGGATTGACTGATTTGTTCTTCTTGCAGTCCAAGGGACTCTCAAGAGTCTTCTCCAGCACCATAGTTCAAAAGAATCTATTCTTCGGCGCTCGGCCTTCCTTATAGTCCAACTCTCGCAGCCATACATGACTACTGGGAATACCATTGCTTTGACCATGCGGACTTTTGTTGGCAGGGTGATGTCTCTACTTTTTATCATGCTGTTTAGGTTCGCCATCGCTTTCCTCCCAAGGAGCAGGCGTCTTTTAATTTCATGGCTGCAGTCACAGTCTGCGGTGATCTGGGATCCCAGGAACGTGAAGTCTGTCACTACTTCCACGACTTCCCCTTCTATTTGCCAAGGAGTGATGGGGCCGGATGCCATGATCTTAGTTTTTTTGATGTTGAGCTTCAAGCCCACTTTTGCGCTCTCCTCTTTTACTCTGAGCAAGAGGCTCTTTAGGTCCTCTTCACTTTCTGCCATTAGAGTGGTATCGTCTGCATATCTGAGGTTGTTGATCTTTTCCCCAGCAATCTTAATTCCCGCTTGTGATTCATCCAGGCCAGCATTTCGCATGATGTACTCTGCATATATATTAAATAAGCAAGGTGACAGTATACATCCTTGTCGTACTCCTTTTCCTATGCTGAACCAATCAGTTGTTCCATATCCGGTTCTAACTGTCGCTTCTTGGCCCTTATACAGGTTTCTCAAGAGACATGTGAGGTGGTCTGGTACTCCCATCTCTTTAAGGACCTGCCATAGTTTGTTGTGATCCACACAGTCAAAGGCTTTAGCATAGTCAATGAAGCAGAAGTAGATATTTTTCTGGTACTCTCTTGCTTTTTCCATAATCCAGCGAATGTTGGCAATATGATCTCTCGTTCCTCTACCTCTTCGAAACCCAGCTTGTACTTCTGGTAGTTCTCTATCCACGTACTGTTGAAGCCTAGCTTGTAGGATCTTGAGCATGACCTTGCTAGCGTGTGATATGAGTGCAATTGTGCGATAGTTTGAACATTCCTTGGCATTGCCCTTCTTTGGGATTGGAATGTATACTGACCTTTTCCAATCCTGTGGATTGGAATTTAGATTTTCTATTAGTAGATATATAATGGGACCAAACTTGGTGGGCATGTTGAGGAGAGTGAACTGGAGGCACCCCATGAATTTGGAACTTTAATACCCCCAGGGGGGCTTTTTTATCCTGACTGGTTTGTGAACAGAACCGGCATCTCCAGGCCACTGTCTAGTAGTTCTCCATTCTTCAGTTCCCAAACTCTGGTTTGCGAACTCTGAACAGGTCAAAATTCGGCATGAACTTTGGTTCATCAGTTGGTTCATGCCCATCTCTGTGACAAACAAAACCTTGATTGGGTTTGCCTATATGGCTCCTTCTGGTCACTGCACCTGCCAAAAAAGTAAGTAGTCTGGTGCTCTCGGGTCTCTCGCCCCCTCTCATCTGCCCTCAGGAGACAATGGGAGGTTGCAATTTTTGTCAAAATTTCTTGCCACCTTGAAGAACGAAACAGAAGTAGAGCTAAGAAGAAGAGAGTATGAGTAAGTGTACTTGCAACTTCTTTTTGAATACATTTTGAATTGCCTCCAAATATTTGAGGAGCATCCAGAAAAAGAAATGGGAGGAATTTGATTTGAACGCTAATTGGGGGGAAAGAAAATGGTGTTGGGAATGAATGTTGAGGAAACGGAGGAATGGCTAAACCTAGAAATTGGGCAGCTTACTTGTGAACTATTTAAAAAACTGTTATCTGATCAGATCCAACAAGCTGTCCAAGTAGCTTTTGAGGGTCTTTTGGAAAAGCCGCAGAGTTTATGTACTAGCTTGGAAAATGAGAAGGAGCATCGGCAAGCTCTTCAGGATGATGACAAAGAATCAAGCTTAGACTACTCACTAGGAGACACACTAAATTGTAACACAACTCTATTTACGACAGGATTTGAAAGTGAAAATGAAATGGCCAAATGTCTTGTCTAAAGGCAACATGTCTAAAGGAAACAATAAGGAACTTTATGGTGCCAGAAAATGGAAAAGAAGAGCAACATGATGCATCTTATAATGGGAAGACTAAACTAGTTAAAGGAAGAAAGCAGAGCTATACAAAGAAACGTAGAAGCATTCTAAAAGTAGCAAAAGAGTGGAAAGATGTATTTTCTACACATTGTGAAACCTAGAAAGAAAGACTTGAAGCTAGAATTTCATGCAAAGAATTAAGACACTTAAATAGGGTTTTGGGGGGAAAGAAGCTACAGAAAATTAAGAAAAGAATGACGCAATATGAACGTTTTAGGTTAAGTCTGTATTGTTTCAAAGGAAGAAACTAAGACTTTATTACTAGAGCTCAAAATGGAAGAAATAAATGTAATAAAAAACCCTCTGCTTTGGTACTTAATAACAACAGCAAGAATGGTCTACGCTCAGAGCTGGAAACAAGAGAGAATACCAGAAATAGAAGAGTGGATACGCAAAGTTCTGTTCATGGCAGAAATGGACAAAATTACAAAAAAACTGAACAATAAAGACCAAGTATTTTTTGAAGAATGGAATGACTTTAAAATATACCTAGAGAAAAACTGGGATGTAAAGCAAAATTTACTATGTTTAGAACAATATCGAGTTAAACTATGTTATCGTGAGTTATATTGCAATTTAAAAAGGGGAACGCATTGCAGGAAGCCACTGGAGGGAGTAGGGAGGAGGGAATAAGGGTATTTTGGTTAAACGAAAATCATGTTGAATTTGTTGTTATTTCCGAAAAAAATCAAAGTTTTTAACCCCCCCCAAAAAGGAAGAAACTAAGATAGAAAATTAAGAAAAGACTAAGATAGCATGACTAGTGTTTTAAATGTATTTGGTATTAGTCATAATTAAAAGAAGAAAACTTAGGAATGGGAGGAAGTGAAGACGAATTATAACAGTAATTCGGAAAGTTTCTTTCCCCCCCACTATTTCTTTAACGTCTACCTTAGATATTTTGTTTGTTTCTTAGTTCTGTGTTATATTGTGGAAAATTCTAAATATTGAAAGTAACTAACTATTGAAGTTGATAGTAATAACCATATTAGTCTAAAAAGAGGGGGGAAATATATGTAAAGACTATAAAATAAGAACTAAGGATTTAATAGTTAATAAGGTTTTTGGAAATAAAAATGAGATAGAGTATGAGTTGTGATTAAAAAGATATAAGTAAGAAAACTATTATTGTGTTGGTGAAGTTAACTAGCATGGTTTTCAGAGAAGATAATTTGATAAAGTATGAAAGGTTAAACACGTGAATTAGTGAAGGATATATTATTAGAATGTAGAAAATGTTTTGAAGGGTTTTGAATTAATTTATTGGTTAAAGGTGTTGTTAAATATGTTCTTTTTATTATTTAGTAGATTGAGGGAATAGAAATATTAGAATGTAATGAAAGTGGTATAATTTGAAAAAAATATGTAATGCAGATTAATTGAATGTTGTTTATTTTTGGTTGTAAGTATGTGATGATTTATAGCATCAAGATAAGAAAATAATTACTTTGAATTAGTTAGGTTATGTAGAAATATTTTGGTAAGGAAAAGATGAAAATGTCTCTTTTTTTGTCTCTTATGTGTCAGAAAACCCAATAAACATATTATATATATCTTGCCACCTTGGAATAGTCTGTTTTATCTATTGTCTGTGCTGTATTTTATTACTGTTTTTTTAATTTAATCAAGATTATTTATTGTTCTATTCTGATGTAAGCCACCCTGAGCACTACATGCAGGGAAGGGAAGCCTAAAAGTCCAAATCAGTCAATCAATCAATCAATGGAGATGAAGGACATTCCAAGAAGAGGAGAAAAGCTAGCTTGTCTCTCCTTTTCCCAAAAAAATTACAAAGACATTGCACAATGCTCTTCCTGGACTGTCCCACATCAATTTGCAGGTGGGGTGTGTGTGAGTGCATGCCAAGGACAAACTTAGGTTACTCCTGAGCTGCAGTAGGAAGTAATGCTGTCGAGGGGGGGAATACATTATTGCTCAATTCTTCTGTGTATAGAAAGTAAGCAAAATGTCATCAAAATGATGTGAAAATGTCCTGGAGGGGAGAAAAGTGCAGCAATTTAACTGTCTTGACAATGATAGATGAGGCTTGCCAATGTGTTTAGGGCTTCTTTGCTTTGGTAGCCATTGCCTTTCCTATATGTTAAAAATTGCACATGTGTTTTCCATGGATGACTCTGCACCTCAAAATATCTCATAGACTTGTATAAAGTACTTCTGGATAGAAAGGTTGGTTGCAATTTACCCAGACTTAAAACTTTACTCATTCCAGATGATACTTTACCCTAATTTTCCAATGTGTACATTAATATAAATAACTAAGAGCATGCAGATATGTTTTTCAGCCCTATTCTATATTAAAAGCAGCCTCTAGTTACATAAATCAGCCACCATAAAACAATGATATTGTGTACTGTTGAAAACCAAAATAGATTATACAATAATAAAAAAGGGAAAATATCTCATTTACTTGTTGTGCGAGTAATGGAAGGACATTCTTGGAGAAGAAACCTACTTTAATAAATTGGATTATGATCTACCCGCAAAGCAGCAAGTTCATAAAACCCAGGGTTGGATAGCTTTTATGCATTTCACTGGGGGAGATATCAGTTGATTCCACCAGCTTTTGTGATGATTGCAGGATTACCCTGTATGACAGACCCCTGCTTTACTGTGAGGCACATTTTCCTGACAAAACACTGTTCTCCACTCTGACTGAGCAGCCCCTTAGTAGCGTATTTGAATTATAAATTTATTTTTATTTATTTATTTATTTATTTATTCAATTTATACTGCACCCTCCCCATGAAGGCGGGCTCACTCTTTGGGAGAAGAAGTACTTCCTTTTATCTGTTCTAACTTCTAACCTGACTGCTAAGCAATTTCATTGAATGCCAACAAGTTCTTGTCTTGTAAGAAAGGGAGAAAATTACTTCTTTCTCTACCTGCTCTATCCCATGCATAATCTTGTACACCTCTTATCATGTCACCCCTCAGTCATTGTTTCTCAAAGCTAAGAGCCCCAAGCGCCTTAACCTTTCTTCATAGGGAAATTGTTCCCAATCCTATTATTGCAGTTGCCCTTTTCTGCACTTTCCCAGTGCTATAATATCCTTTTTGAGGTGTGTGTGGTGTGAGTGGTCCAATGAGGCTGCACCATCAATTTATACAGGGCAGGACCTGTATAAATTTTGTTCCTGTTGGTCTTTTGGGGTTTCTGTGTGGCACTGTGGCATGCTTGCACTGCCACAGTGCCACTTGTTCTGGAGTATGTCACATATTCTCCTGACAAACAAGCACCTCCCAAGATAGTTCATGTTTCCTGAGATTCTCTGGGAGAGTCTGACTGCTGGGTGCTACCTGCTTGCCTGCTTTAAGTGCTGCTGGCTGGGTTTCCCCATTGGAAACAATGGAGGGAATAGGGGCAACCTGTTTGGGTGCCCATAGACTTGGGCCCACTGGTCCAATTTCTTTAGGACATGAGGGGTTATGTGGGGAGAGTCTCCTGAAGCTACCTTGAAAATTTGGAGCCTCTCCCTCAAACCCCACCCCTCCCACAGCTACTAACAGCACCGTGGGAAAAAAGTAACCTTTCCCACCTAGAGAACAATGTAGGGTATGGGTCAACCTGTTTGGGGGGTCGTAGAATTGGACCTTCTGGTCCAATCTTTTTGAAACTTAGTGGGTATTTTGGGGAGAGGCTCCAGCAGCTACCCTGCATGTTTGGAGGCTCTCCCTTAAACCCCCTCCCCTTCAACCCTCATTATACCCTATGAGTTTTTGCCTTTGACTTCAATGGCCCATTGGGTATAATAGGGCCGAAATTGACATTTGGCCGGTGAATGACTCCCATATCCGCTTGTATTGCTGAAATTACCATTTGGGGGTAATTCGGCCAGCCAAATCAGATTCTGCGGAATCCAAATCAGGCTGATTTTTATATATTTTTGCACACTTCTAGGCAGGCATCAGCCTGTCAAAGTGTTTTACAGTGAGGCATTAACCCCTAATCTCCCAGCTCTCTGCTTCTGATGCACTAAGCATCCTGCTTTTGGAGGTCAGTTTGTCAGTTCAGTATTGCCCTGATGCTTATTTCACTCCTGTTTCACAGTCTCTCCCTTGACCTCACTTCATGGCATGTTCAGCCAGGGAAACAATGGCTGGATTGAAGGGAAGGGGATCAGTAGGCTCTCCTGCCTCAACACTTCTATTACTCTAAGCAAGCAAGAGTGCTTGCTCTGCAAGGAATTCCTCACCTACTACTGACAAGGTTGATCTCTTCTGAATGCCACACATATTTTGGAGCTTTTTCTTCTGCTTGCGTGACTGCAGCGGATCCCAATTTTGCCATAAAAATGGTTCTCAAAAGCTTTAATGTTGATCCCTCCAAAGACTACATATCTGATTATTCTCACTGACAAGTGATAGTGTTGTGGTGAATGAACTGAGCTTTAAACCAGGAGGTGGCTGGTTCAAATCTCATCTCAATGACAAGTGACTTTCTTTCAATCACAGTGGGGATAATATTGGCCTAACTTATATGTTTGTGGTAATGACTACAGAGACTATGTGCTTCTTCCTATAAAACATTACCAAAGCATACATTTCTGCCCTGTAAGCACAGGAATTGTTCTTGAGGTGCTCAGGCACCATCTAATAATCTGACTTAATTCTATCTTATGCCCAATGGGTTGTCATTCCCTAGAATTTGCCACACTGATCATTTCCTATATTAACATGTATTTATTTTAGACAACCATATATTTGCATTGTGCTTTAATCAGCTTCTAAGCAAGGATATAGCATGTTTTCTTACAGAGGAAGCTGAATGATGTAATATTACGTCCTGTCGCTATGGAGACCTTTGCTCCTGTTAGTGTGCTCTGGTGCTTTAATGTAACCCAGTATAATCTTGAAGGAATGTTTCCAGTCATAGACCTTTCACCTTGGCGTGATTTCATCCAGATACAATTTCCACCAATTTTACTGGTTTTGACAGAATAAAGGACAGGACCATCTGAATAAAATAAAAATATCACCATTAAATGGGAGGAGGAGTTTTGTAGCTTAAAGTATAAAGTAATGATATCCCTCCCCCAACAGCTGCTTTCAGTTGGATTTGAAGTTTGTAAAACCCCAGTGTGTGTGATATAAAGTAATAAAATGCAGGTTGCCTAACTTCCTCCTTCTGTGGCTTAAACAATAAGCAAAGTCCAGATACTTTACATGGCAAATGATGGCTATTAAGAAATTTTACTGTATGTTAACATTAATCACTGCCCTTGACAACAGATAAATGAGTCCAAGGCACTAAAAGTTCCAATCCTTCAGCAACCCCCCCACAAAAAAACACCCTAATTCACAAGGCAAACACAAAGGAACAGAGCTTCCAGTGTGATCTCATGAACAGAGAATGACACTGGATGCTGAAAGAAAAGGGATCAAGTCCTGTTCTTACCACAGACTCCCCTGTGTTGCTTTAAGAGAGTCAGTTAAATCTCTTTCTTCCTCATCAATAAAATGGCAGTAATAATTACAAGGTAGGCAGGAGGAAAAGGAATTTAGTGCAGGATGTGTAACTATTGAGGGTAAGGGGAGCAGGGTAAATAAATGTGGGGCATGTCAGGTTCTCTGTGAATTTTACAGCTCATCTGCCATAGAGAGAAGGGTTCCCCACTCTTTGATGTATCGAGGCTTGACACCGTAGTGGAGTCAAATGTCCCAGTGTCGTACTTGTTTTTTATTCTGTATCCTTTTTATATAGAGGCTATGTGTCTAAGGGAGGGGGGATAAGGCAACTGTTAGTTTTGGTGGGAGGGATGCTCCGAGAGGAATATGTGTTTAGTGGGAGGGTAGTTGGCTGTTAGTTATGACGGGCTAATACTGTGGGGTGATTAGGTCCTGATCTTTATTGCTTCTGCTTGAAACCACTATATCTGTAACCTTCTTGTGCTCACCGTTAGTTCTAACAAAGGACGTGTCCAGAATGGTATCTATCAACGATCTCAATAAAGTTAGCTTCCTACAGGCTGGCTGTGGTTGAAAACTGATTTAACCAGGTTTCTGACAGGACAGAAGATTCAGGGATGGTCTCCATCTGGTTTCTGTTCCTTTGCTTATTGATACCCTAGCTGCCATGCCATTCTTGCGGGGAGGGGGAAGGTGTGAATGTCTGGATGAGTGAATGGGGGAGTAGGCTAGCTGCTTGCTTTGTAATCATTTCCCATAACAAGTGCGCCTCAGGGAAAGACTTTCACAGCAGGTTGTCCATGAAGATAAGACTTTCACATGGCTAATTGAATTGATGTATCTGTTAGGGTTGGAGTTAGAATAGCCTGCACACACACAAAGGGGTGTGAATGATGAGTGAATGGAATGTGGAGTTTGACTATACCTTGAGCAACTTTCACTTTGTGCCTCAGTCTTTAGCAAGGATTTCATCCTTGCAATTTTCATATCTCTTTCCAATAAAATTCTGTTCAATGAATTGTGGTCTGAGAGTGGATTGCCTGGAAACCCGACAGGGGGATGAGCACAAACAGCTTTCACTACCCTCTTGGGACAGTTTGAATACCTATTGATGCCTTTTGGAGGGGGGGAACCTGGGGTTTTTATGAGTTTGATCAATGAAGTGTTGCACAAGCATTTATTCCAGGGGGCGCTAGTTTACTTAGATTATATCCTTCTTTATTTAAAAGATAAAGAAGCACATGTTAAATTGGTCAGGGAGGTGCTCAGTACACTTTACAAGCACCAGCTCTTTGTCAAACTTTCCAAGTGTGAATTTCATAAGGAAGAGCTGGACTTCCTAGGATATTGGATTTTGGGGAAGGGACTGAGTATGGATCCCCATAAGGTACAAGCTGTGGTGGGGTGGGAGGCTCCTTGAACCTGGTGCCAGCTCCAAGGTTTTCTCTGATTCTCCAATTTTTACCTCGCATTCCTCCCCAACTTTGCCTTACCGACATGTTAAAAATGAAGGGGAAGGGACCCAAAGGTAGTAAGCCTGGTGCCAAGCTGGACTGGACCCCAGAGTGCCAGAAGGCTTTTGAAAGTCTCAAGGAGCTGTTTACTTGTAAGCCCGTTTTACACCATCCTGACGAAAACAAACCTTTTGTGATTCATGTCGATGCATCTGATGTGGCAATGGGGGGGTGCAATCCTGCAGCAAGGAGAGGATGGAATGCTCCATGCCTTGGCCTATGTGTCAAAAATGTTCTCCCCTATGGAGCATAACTGGGCGGTTTGGGACAAGGAGGCAGCGGCCATGAAGCTGGCCCTTATGACCTGGAGGCACTGGTTGGAAGGAGCGAGGGTGCCGTTTGAAGTGTGGATGGATCACAAAAATCTGGAAGCCTTACACACATACCGGCGCCTTAACACCAAGCAGCTGCACTGGACGGAGTTTTTCTCTAAATTCTGGTTTACCCTCCATGATCTCCATGGGAAGGCAAACTCCCTGGCAGATGCACTTTCCCATCTCCCGCAGCATGACAGCCAGAGAGAGGAAATAATAGACTCCATGTTCACACCCACACATTTTTTTGGGGGGGGCAGTGGTGACTCACAGCAGGGCAAAAGCCGAGACCTCTAGTGACGCTGAACCTTGGATTTGCAAATTTAAAACTGAGTTCATAGAAGGGGACATGGAAGACATTCACGGTGTCAATTCAGTGGAGCAGAAGGGAGATGGGTGTTGGTACAGGAGTGGGAGATTGATTGTACTTAAAGCACTGAGGGGTGAAATCCTGACTTTGGGGCATGAAAATAAACTGGCAGGGCATAATGGGTACCTGAAAACTCTGCACCTCCTTCAAAGACAATTCTGGTGGCCAAGTATGAGGCAGACATTTCCCTATATGTGAGTTCTTGCCAGACTTGCCTAATGGGGAATAGATAGATTTGGGTCTTAGATTTGGCTTGATCCAAAAGATCTCTTGCAGGTCATAAGGTGATGTGTAAGATTGTTCAATTGTCATCCAGTGCTTATCTTGGCCTTTGTGTTGCATTTGAACCGCCCATGCAAGAGTCGCAGCCTGGTGATATGACCAAAGCGAGGGGAGGTTGAGTCCTCCTTGTTTATCTGTTCTATGGAAGATGTTGTGGTTTACTCTGGGTTTTTTCCTGTCCCAGAAAAAGTTTGTCAACTGCATTTGCCAAGAATCCAGATCCTTTTTGGTGATGGGAATGGACAGGGTTTGGAACAGAAATGTAAACCTAGGCGATATGAAACTTTTAATCAGGTGAAGCCTGTCTGGGAGCGATAGTTTCAGAGCTTTCCAGTTTTCTATATCGGTCTTGATGTTAGTGGCGAGTTTGTGGAAGTTAGCCTTAACCAGGTCTTTTAAGTTTATAGGAATGTGGACTCCCAGATATCTCCAGGAATCTGTTATCCATTTGAAAGGGTATTGCTGTTGGAGTTCAAGCTTCATTGTGTGCTCAATGTTTATTGGGTAAACCTCAGTTTTGTTAAAGTTAATCTTGAGCCCTGAGGTGTCACCAAATAATGCGAGTTCTTCTTTGATTGCTTGTAACGAGTTTTTGGGATCTGAGATGTATAGGGTGATATAGTAGGCATAGAGGCAGGTTTTGTGTTCTATCCCATTGATGTTAATCCCCTTAAAAGTTTCCTTTTGCCTAAGTTTTTCTGCCAGCGGTTTAATGGCCATGGCAAAGATAAGCGGGGATAGAGGGCACTCTTGTCTGGTTCCCCTTCTGAGCTGAACTAAGGAGGAGCTGACTCCGTTAACCTTTATTTTGGCCCTATTGTTGGAGTAGATGGAGTGCAACATTCTTCGAAATGCCTCTCCGAATCCTAGGTGTTTGCATAAGGAGAGAATAAACCTTGTCTCCACAGAGTCAAAGGCTTTTTCAAAGTCAAGTGCGAGGATGACAGAGTCCCTTCCTGTCTGCTTTTCATGTATGATGATGTCCAATGTTCTACGGAGATTATCCGCTATTTGTCGACCAGGTATGAAGCCAGTTTGGTCCAGATGGATGTAGTCAATAATTATGATTTTCAGTCTATTCGCAATTAATGTTGTAAAAATTTTGTTGTCATGATTCAATAAGGCTATAGGTCTATAAGAGGTAGTATTTGATGGATCTTTGCCTTCTTTGTGGATGGCTGTAATGTTGGAATCAGTCCAGGAATCAGGTAAAGCTCCATTTAATAGCAGGTCGTTACAGGTCTTTACGAGGTGCTCAGAAAGGTCGTCCATGAACGTTTTGTAAAATTCCGAGGGAAGACCATCTGGGCCTGTCATTTTATTATTTTTGAGTCTTTTGATTGTGTCTGTTAATTCAGGTAGGTTAATTGGCCATTCCAATAGTTCCATATGGTCCTGGGAGAGGTGAGGTAAGGTTGGGATGGTACGTAGATAGGTTTCAATGTCCTGTTGATTAGGGTTTGTTGAGCTGTACAGGGAGGAGTAGTATGTTGTGAAAGCTGTGGCAATGTCTTTAGCTGTGTGGAGTCCCAGCTTATTCTGATCTTACTAGTGAAGTTCATAATCTTTCCCATAATATTGAAATCTCAGTGTTTCACTCAGTCTGGGAACTGTAACCCTTTAAAAGCCAGATGGTAAATATTTTTCCTTCTACAAATAAATACTGAAAATAATTACAATCCTATTTCTTGAAAAGACTATTTGCCCAGTAAGGTCAATTTTCCAGTAACCTATAGTCCATCATGACTTCTACTGTGAATGGTTCAGAACCAAAGTCTAAAGGTCAAACCAAACTTCACACTGGGAGATCATAAATGTAGCTCTCAGCATTTTTTCCTTCTAGTATCAGACATGCTGGATCGAAATTTAATCAGAACCCATTCTAATCAGAACCATTGTGCAAGTGCTAGTCTTTTTCTCATCATGCCCCAAGCTGCAAGCATAAAAGTGCCTAAACAGCAGCTCCCCAGAGCTATTTCAGGAGAGTACAGGCAACACTCTTGAAAATAGGAACTAATTAATTAGTATGAAAGCTACAGAACAAAAGGCAAACTGTGGCCCCGTTCACACGGAGCATTTGCTGTGCTGAAGGCACGATAGTCCCACAGATTTTCCGGGCGCGATCACACCGGAATATCTGGGAGGCGTAACGCACCAGTGGCATCCCGCCGAAGATGCACATTAAAAAAGTACCTGGGACGACCTACTGGCAAATGGTTTGCCACGGGCTGCATGTGGACTCCCTGGGTGTGATCATGCTGGCGCGCGGCTTTCTCCCCCGTCGTCCTCTTTGCCACGGGGAAGCCCCCATCACGTCTGATCGCATAATGGCGCATCAGAATGCGATGGCGCAGACGTCTGCCGCCGCCCCCCCCCCCCCCCCGCGCGCGCGTTTTCCAGCACGTCTGACCGGGGCCTGTATTTGGGTTTTCTCAGAACTGGAAAAAAATCAGAGAAAATCCCAAATATATATGGGGATTACCAGTGGATCTAAAAACATCTGAAATATGGGAGTTGATTGCTCGTGCCTCTCAACTGTTTGTCAGGCTTCTACTGCAGTCCCTTTAAAGTTTAAAGAGACTGCAGAAGACAGCCTGAGGATCAGCTTTGCTGGGAGTAGACTGTTTCCAGTGGCTAGGCTTGGGGCTGGCTTCTCGTGCAGGCAAATTCAAACCAGGCTGCTTTAGAAGCCAGCCCCAGAAGCTGCTGTGCTGCATGAAGCAATCTGCTAGCCATGGCAAAACGGATCCTGGGCAATGCTCCCTCTCAGCTGTGGAGTCCTGTGAGCAAAAACTCTACTTTGTAAGCGACTGGCATTTAAAGTTGTGAGTGAGCTATTTGACTACTGCAGAAATTAGTTTGCTCGAGAGCCTTCCTTCCTGAGCTAAGACAAAACTGTGTGAGCTGGAGGCTAAAAAACTGTGAGCTAGCTCACACTAACTCAGTTTAGAGGGAACACTGATCCTGGGGCCAGTTTCTTCTGCAGCATGGTTTAGACTGTGCTGCAGGAGAAGCCATCCCAGCCATCATCTGTGTGCCATGGGGAGAGACCTCCTCACAACACACAGTTTCTGGGTCCAGCTTCTCCCGCAGCATAATTTAAACCATGCTGCAGGAGAGGCCAAGCCGGCTTTTCTTTACCTGTATTTTTCTTCTCGGGTCCCAGATCTGAATACCATATCAGTATTGGGATCTGGGATTTTTTGGAAATACTGAGTTTTTGGGTCTAATTGACCTGAACCATGAAATACTGATTTTAAAAAATTTCACCCCCGTATTAGTGACTAACTTAGGTAGTGGTTTGATTAATTGCAAAGAACACATTACAAAATCAGACTTAGCCTGATTGTCTTGTCTATTCCCTCCAGAGTGTTTGGAATTCTTCAGCAGCTGCACACTTGGCAACATTCAGCATGGCCACTGGCCAATTTGTGGTTGCTGGTGCACGCTCCTACTTTACTAGCTTGCTGGGATCTCATCTGCCCAGACTTTTATGTGTGTGTGTGTGTGTGTGTGTGTGTGTATATATCATATATATGATTTATAGCCCTTCCTCCCCTGTACAACACGGCTCAGGGCAAGTTAAAAGGTTCCGTTGCTCGAAAGCCAGTCGAATCCGACTCTAGGGTTGCGGTGCTCATCTCTGTTTCAAAGCCGAACAGCCAGCGCTGTCCGAAGACATTTCTGTGGTCATGTGGCCGGCATGACTAAACACCTAGGCGCACGGAACGCTGTTACCTTCCCACTGAGGTGGTACCTATTTATCTACTTGCAATTTCTTGCTTTCGTTACAACAATATTAATCCATTAAACTGTTAAAACAACTCTTACAATAATATTGACACTACTAAGATGCCACATAAAAAAGGGAAGCACAACATGGGGGGGATAGATATTCAGTTTGGTGAATAGTGGATAACAAACAGAGGAAAAGGGGACAGGAATGGGACACAAGGGGAAGAGGAAGGAAAGTATGTCAGCCCAGACAGAAACCATTGGCTCTCAGCCGTAGGCCTGGTGGAACATCTCCATCTTATAGGCCCTGCAAAACTGCATCAAATCCCACAGGGTCCAGGTCTCAACTCAACAGAAAGTTTCACCAGGCCAGAGCGGAAAAAGTCCTGACTCTGGTTGATGCCAACTGAATACTCTTTGGGCCAGAGATCACCAGTAAGTTATTACCCACTGAGCATAATACTCTTTGGGGGGTATACTATGAGAGGTAGTCCCACAGATAAGCTGGTCCAAGACTGTTTAGGGCTTTAAAGGTTAATACCAAAACCTTGAACCAGATCCAGTACTCAACCTGGAACCAGTGCAGCTGGTTGGATATGGACCAGTTGGAGTTTCCAGGTCAGCCTCAAAGGTAGCCCTGAGTAGTGCGAGTTTCAGTAATCTAATCTGGAGGAGATTGTTTCATGGATCGCTGTGGCTAGGTCAGGCCAAGACAGGAAGGGGACCAATTGCTTCACCGGGAGCTGATGGAAAAATGCCAGTCTGGCCACATTTGTGATCTGGGCCTCTATTGTAAGGGAGGCATCCAGAATCACACCTAACCTCCTGACTGGTGTTGGAGGTACATCATGAAAAGCAGGAAGATAGCACCCTAACCCCCAATCCCCCCCCCATCCCAGCCACAGAACCTCCATCTTGGATGGATTTAATGTCAGCCAGCTCAGCTTCAACCATCCAACCACAGCCTCCAAACACTCGGCTGAAATATCCAGGACAGCATTCAGCCAGCCACCTGTCAACAGATACAGCTGGGTGTCACCTGCATACTGATGACCTCCAAACTCCATACCAGCTGGGTGAGAGGGGGTATATAGGTTTTTAATAGCATTGGAGAGAGGATTGCCCCCTGGGAAACACCACACACCAAGGGGTATCATGGTGACACCATCTCTCCTAGCACCACCTTCTGTCCCTGACCTTGGAGAAATGAGACAGGACATTTCAAGGCTGTCCCATGGATCTGCACATTGGTGAGATGGTGGATCAACAGATCATAATCGACCATGTCAAATACTGCTGTTAGGCTGAGTAATAATAGCAGCATGGACCTACCTTGATCCAGCTGTCTAAAGAGATCATTGGTGAGTGTGACCAGCACCATCTTGGTTCCATGGCCAGGGTAGAAGCCGGGTTAGAATGGATCCAGAGCTGATGTGTCCCCCAGGAAAGCCTGGGCAAGCCATGCATCATTTAAAATCAACTACATGTCAACTTCATGTGTTGTTTTTTGTGCCTCCACAGTTGGTGGTATTGATCAGAAAATGGCATTACTCATGTTGCCACATTCAGAACTTACTGGATTGAACTGTAATTTCCTGGCAGATGGGGAAGAAAGCATAAAGTATCTATAACTCAGTTAATAATACTCCAAAACATTAGGATAAACCTAAATACTCCAAAACATTAGGATAAACCTAAATCCATGTGGCCTTGTGCCCTTAATCCTGACTGACGATTACCAATCTAAATGGCTGACCCATACTATTCGGAAAATTACACTACTAGGGTTTTCACCCAAAGAGCTTTTGGAAAGGGGGGATGCTCAAGCTAAGCTAGTGGTCAGGCAGAGGATTGAAGATATTGAACGCCAACTGGACGTACAGGCGACCCCTGCCTTTTTAGCGCCTTACAGTAGTAAATATATTGTTGCTCAAGCCCCTTACTTATCCATTCTGGAGTCAAATAAACTTAGGAGGGCGTATACGCTGGCTAGATGCTCTGCTTTACCTTCTGCAGTTCTTGAGGGTAAATTCAAGAAAACTCCCCGAAATGAGAGGCTATGCATGTGTGCGTCTGGGGAGATAGAATCCCAGGAACATGTCTTCCTGAGATGCCCATTATATAACGAAGCTCGCACAAAATGTATTGGTCCTCTCTTGGTTGGCTCCTCTGATCAGGATAAGATAGAGAAATTACTTTTAAATCCTGACCATACAGCGATACACCAGATAGCAAAATTCTGTTTTCTGGTTGTAAAAGCTCATCAGTGTTCAGGTAGCCACTTGGGTTAGATTCCCTCCCAAATAACTGACTTTTTTATTCTCATTCTTTTATCTTTTTAAGACTAAATTATGTCCTTTTTACATTGTATTGTTGGTTTTAGATTTTAAAATGCTTGTATAATTTTACATAAATAGATTCACCATCTGGATATTTTAGACATTGAAATCCAGACATTGCAAAATTTTGCTCCTTGGTCGTAAAAGCTCATCAGTGTTCTGGTTGTCACTTGGGATAGGACTTTTTGATTTTAAATCTTATTGCCTTTTTTGTCATTCTATTTTACTCCTTTAAATGTATTCCATTGCAGCATATTCTTAAGTCTGGTTTTAGTGATCAAAATGACCGTTTAATGTTGTTCCTTAGTAACCTTCTTGTTTTTAAAGTAGTTTTACCATTTGGTTATTGTAAGTTACTTTTATGGTTTTTTATAATTGCTGGCTATGTGCTGTAACAATAAAATTCATTCATATCTATAACTCAGTTAATAATACTCCAAAACATTAGGCTTGGGAGCCAGGCAGGCCAACAGGTAATGCTGTAATGGTAAAAAAAAAAAAAAAAAAAAAGCCTCCATCCCACCAGGATTGAGACAACCACTAAAAACAGCTTTTCTGTAAGTTATTTGGGTGGATGAAGACACCATTGAGAAAGAAGTGTTAAAATTCTCACATGCACAACATCTGCAACTCAGTTTAGCTATCTGTTGATAACATTTTAACCTGTTCTTCCTGGCTACTCAGAGAAGCACACATGCTGCTTTATCCATACAACCACTGTCTGAAGTAGGTTACATTAAGAGTGTGCAGACTGTACAGCTGGACAGAAAGATGAGTGCTCCTAAAGGGGAAAAAAGGCATGCAGACTGAAATAGAGGGGGAGGAAGACAGCCCTCATTCATAAATGGCACCCCCTGATTTCCCACTTTTACCAGGCTCATCAACTGCCTTTGAATGATTTACTGTACATCTGCCTGGAACAAAATGTGCTTTGCTTCTAACCCAAGCACTTCTCATTTGTGTATCATCCAAAACCAAGTCTTTGATGCTCTGTGCTGTGTCCTGTGACTCATAAGAAGGTTGGATGTTGACTGAGAATCATAATAATCCTCTTCCATATTTACAGTGTTAAGTAACTGTGTGTGAATTTGGAAGCATGCTAAACCAGAAAAGAAAGAAATCGTGTATTTTGTTTGTATGGAACAAATAGTACATGTGTCATTGGGGCATTCTACATAGCTGCCAATGGCAGCAGCATCATGCGGAAATATGGAGATTTCATCACTATCTAATTCACAAAGTTTCCTCCTGTTTACACAGCACTTAAAACAGCATTTAGATCGTGTCATCCAAAATTATGGTGGTTTGAACAACAATGTACAGGGGAGGACCATTTTCTGCACAAAGCAAGCCTATTACTTGGCACAGCCAATGCCAAGAATTGTGCAATGTTGACCTAAGCCACTCACTACTTTATGGATGTATATTTAGTCTTTAAAATGTCTGGTTTGGATTTTGTTACAATTTTTGGCACCTTTTACCAACATGATTTTTCCCTCTTCTTCCCCTGGTCACAAAAGCTGTTCTACATTCCTTCTACAATTGTTAGTTGACATCAATTACTAGGCTTTATTTGTTGCTTTCATTACTTGTGCCAAGTGTTCAAAACATCTTGAGACGATATCAAAGAAATTTCCAGCAACTAAGTGACTTCACAGCAACTTGAGGAACAACTTGTGTGAAATTGCATTGAGACTTCTTGGGTTTGCTGCTTCAAGGCCCTTCCTACTTTCTCTCTCTCTCTGGCATTGTCCTCCCCTCTTCTTGAATTCATCTGCTAGTAGCTTTTTGCCTGCTTGACTTTTCCTAGTTGTGACAACATAACAGAGATTTCACAAAGGGAGAACATGATAGAAGTTTCATAAAATTATGTTATAGAGAGAACAAAGAGAGGAAAAAAGGCATAACTGATGGGAACTTCTTAAAAGTGGACAGGAGTTGTAGTTGTATATTAATTTAACTCATGCTCCATCCTGAAGCTGCTCTGAGCAGCTTCCTCATAATAGTTATTTATTTTCTTTATTTTTCATATTTGTAGCCCGCCCATCCCGAGAGTGGGCCCAGGGCAGGTCACATCAGGTGGGGCCCAGGGCAGAGAAGGCCCTGGCCCTAGTTGAGGCTAGTCAGATGTCTTTTGGGCCAGGGACCACCAGGAGATGTTGATTATTAGAGTGTAAAGCTCTTTGAGGTGTATACGGGAAGAGGCGGTCCCTTAGGTATGTTGGTCCCAAGCCGTATAAGACTTTGAAGGTTATTACTAACACCTTGATTCAAGGGGTGCAGTGAACTCAACCTTGGAAGTTGAGGATGCAGAATCCCCTGGGTCAGGGTCCTCGGGGTCGGGCTGCATGGCGGGCATGACACCATCCCCCCAAGGCCCCCCTCCTTCTGAAGGCCGGGTTTATCGGGGTACTCAGCATGATACCATTGGACTAACTCAGGGGCATGGAGATTGGTAATGGGTTCCCAGGAATGATTGTCGGGACCGTAGCCCTCCCAGTCGACCAAATATTGCAAAGTTCCATGCTGCAGGCAGGAGTCTAGGATTTGTCAGACTTCAGATTCCTCTTCGTCTTCGATGAGGACGGGCGGTGGTGGCGCTGGTGGTGTGGGACGGTTGGGATTGGCTGGAGACGAGGGGATCAGTAGGAACTGATGGAAGACAGGATGGATGCAAAGGTGGTCTGGGATCTGAAGATGGAACAACACGGGGTTGATCTGATCCGTAATTTTATACAGGCTGACAAAATGAGCGTCCAGTTTACGGGAGCGGCCAGGCCATCTCAGGTACTGAGTGGATAGCCACACTAGGTCTCCAACGCGTAACAGGGGGCCTTCTTCCCGCTTTCAGTCTGTGGTTTCTTTGTAAGCCTCTTTGGCATGTTGGAGCTGCTCTTTAAGCAGAGCCTGAAGGGCCTGTAATTCCTGTAGTCGGGTGTCTGCTGCTGGAACATTCGTGGATGGACAAAGGCTGGGGAAAAACCGAGTGTGACAGCCGTAATTCATTGCAAGGCTGCATGGCGGGCATGACAGTAATCAAGCCTGGAAGTGACCATTGCATGGATCACCATAGCTAGGTCTTGGGGAGAAAGATAGGCTGCAGTAGCCTGATCTGCCTAAGATGGAAAAGTGCAGATCTGGCAACTGTGGCAACCTGGGCCTCCATGGACAGAGCGGCATCCAGTGCTACTCCCAGGCTCCTCACTGTCTGGGTTGGCTCCAAAGGTGCCCCTTTCAGTGTGGGGAGCCTGGTGCCCACATCCATGACCCTCAATCCAGATACAGGACCTCTGTCTTCGATGGATTCAACTTCAACCAACTCTCCCGCAACCATCCAGCCACAGCTTCCAATGCCTCACCCAGATTTCCAGGAACAGAAGATGGATGGCTTTCCATTAACAGATAGAGCTGGGTGTCGTCAGCATATCGGTGACAGCCCAGTCCATAACTCCAGACTAACTGGGTGAGGGGGTGCATATAGATGTTAAACAACATCGTGAGAGGATCACCCTCACCACATTCTAGCAGATACCGTGGGGAGACCCTCTCGCCAAGCACCACCCTCTGTCCCCAACCATGGAGAAATGAGGAAAACCATTTCAAGGCAGTCCCCTGAACTCCTACATTTAAAAATCCTGGGGAAGGATGTTTCCCTAAGTATTCCAAGGCAACAGGTATTTGGCAGCGTTCTTGAGGTCAGGCTACCCTTGTACTGCAGGTTCTTACTGGGAAGGAAGAAGGGAATCCTTCTCTTAGACCAGGTTCCTCCAGCCACTGACTGGGCCTGATTTTCCCCCCACCTGCCCCTGCTTGAATACTCTTTCTCTCACACACACACATTTCCTACACATGAAAAACCAGCACATCAGGGAAAAGCCCAGGCTTGAACTTCTATGACTTGCACCTAGTTTTCTGGCTGTAGGGGAATATGTTTTTACTTGTGGAAGAAATCAGTCATTCATCTTCCTTCCTGCAATCTGAAATGGGAACATGTCACATTATATGCTGTTTATGTAGACTACATGAGTCATCACAATGCTTTTGTAACAGAAATGAGGATGTCCATTTAGATGTCTGGCTGATCTTCAACTCAGGTGTCCATTTTCGCAGCCAGCACAACTACACAGAACAGCTATGTAGAAATGGGCCCATCTTGTAAATTTGACTTTGCTACTAGATCAAGAATGAATTAGGCCATTAAAACCACCAGGGAATAAGCCAAATGGGCCTTACAGCCTCCCCACTTGCTGCCAGCCAGACTAAGCAACCCTTGTGGTGGAAGCAACCAAGTGAACTGTTGCCTGTCCCCCCTTGGTTGGAGCAAGGGAATCCCTGTGCCTTGGCTTGGCTTAATCTTCCAGGAAAGCAGATCATCAGGAACTTTTGGTCCATCTACCAGGCACCCCCTAGCAACCAGGGGGGGTACTTTTCAGGAACAAAAAGAGGCCTAGGCTAGCCTTGCCAGCAGTGCAGTGATGTCATTTCTGGTGTGGATAAGAAGTGACATCACCACTTTGCCAGCGTTGCCAGCAATATGATGACATCACTTCCAGCACACACCACATTGCCAGCAAGGCAGGCCTAGGACTCCTTTTCCTGCAGGTAAGCCCTCCGCCGGCTAGTGGCCAGCTAGGGGGAGGGGCCCCAGAGCGGAGGATCCCCCACAGGGTGCCTAGCAAGCCTACTCAGGGTCTTAATGTGAGGTGTGGTGTTTCCCCCAGAATTTATATTGATCTCCATACTTTCGGGATAAGTTCCCCTGGAGGAAATGGCATCCCTCTGCCACTGGAACTGGCTTGAACAATGGGCATGTCCTGGATCAGACTGCATATTAATTATGGTGCTCCTTGAGAATCAGCCCAACAGACTTCTTCCTCACCTAACTCTTTTAACAGTGCATCTCCTCTAGGGACAATCTCTACTTACTGGAACACTTCAGCAGATCCACAAATAATCAACACTTTAGTATCACAGCCCTTTTGGGAATACAGATTTTAAGCAACTGTTATGTCTATGTGTGGTCAGAATGTTATCAAATTATAGTTCTGGACATAAGAAACCTAACAATTATGCCAAATTACTTCAGCCTTTGCATAAAGTTTCTGCAGCCTTCTAAACGGTCGATTGTAATCTTACATGGAACAGAGTAATCATTATATTGCGACTTCCTCACTATAGTATATGATTTAAGGAAATAATAAAACCAAAATTTATTCCATGCTTTGTTAAATCCTAAGATTTCCTTGGCCATTAGCTAGAGAATTCATTCTAAAAAATATTAGCCCGTCTCAGGCCAGTTTGAAGCTTGAACAGATAACACTTAAAAAGAAAAAACTGCTAGCTGGGGCCTCAACTTATTCTTACAAATTGATGGAATGGCAGTTCTGTGTAATTATTTTTACTGAGGAAGCACACAAAATGAATGGAATAGAAATAACAACCAAACATTCAATAAGGGTCAAGTAAGGGGTTTTCAATATTAGTCAGCAGCTGTATATAGCAAATCTTTCTCAAAGCCAACTGCAGTTTTAGAGAGGCAATTTAAATCGTGAAGGAGGTGTTGCCATGGAGTCACTTTAGATGGCATATTAAAGACTTGATGGACTGTGAAAAGTGTGTGCCAGGGCAATGGACAGAGCTATGTTCCCAAGAGAAGTGCCCTGTGCTGGACTCTGGAAAGTACACTGTGGCCAAGGGAAGCCTTGAGCCTAAATAGTATGCCAAGCCAGATCTGGACCCGGGAATACAGAAGCCTTCTACCACTGAACTCGTGCGTCCACACCAAGCACTGGGATGCAGACCAATGGCACTAACCTCCATGCACTCAGAGACAGCAGCAGACCAGAGAGGGAAGCCATGCTCTGACAAAGGACAGATG
Organism: Gekko japonicus; assembly: GCF_001447785.1. NCBI lineage: Eukaryota > Metazoa > Chordata > Lepidosauria > Squamata > Gekkonidae > Gekko > Gekko japonicus. Next base: position 415,815 of record NW_015177034.1, on the reverse strand, counting down.
TTCCTGAGCAGAAGCCATGAGGGAATCTCTTCTCCATCACACAAGCATTTCTCCCCCACCTCTCTGTGTTAACTTCACCTAGAAAAACACACAGTCCTCTTCCTCCGAAGCCAGCCTAAGACAAAAGGATGTGCCCAGCTACAGACAATAGCAGCGATCCAGTCTTCCTGTCACCCATCGAGATAACACCGCTGTCAAGTATCAGATCATTAATATGAAGCACTGGCCCTGCAATATGATTGGTTCTCTTCATTCTCTCCATTGTATCACCCCCTTCCCCCAGAGGGGTCACTCCTTGCCGACCATTAGTTTTCAATTGCCCAACTATTAATCCCTTTATGCCCAATCCAGAGTTTAAGTTTTTTAGTATTTTCTGGGAACCATGTGATCACATGGGCCTTGTTCCTCAGGTCACATTTTTGGTATTTAACGAGAGGCCTCCCAGTCTTTGCTCTCCTGCCTCTTGCTTCCTCCTCTCCTAACCCCATCCTAGCTTGTTGGTTCCATATCTAGGTCTGTTTGGAATCAGTCCACATGTGTTGCTGGTCAACTCACAATCCCTTCCCCCTCATTGTATCCCATTTTTTGCTGCAGGATCCAAGCGTCTCGTCAGACAGGTAAAGTATTACCCCACCAACGATAATCCAGCTCATGCAAACATCTCTATTCCTTTCAACTCTATATTCTTAGTTCTGTATTGTGTGTGTGAATGCTTGATTTTTGTCTGTATGCTTGAAGAACCTTTAGTAAAGAAATAATTATTTTAGCTACACTGTAGCTGGAAGGAACCTATTGTATAGGAGTTCTTATATAAATAGCCAGGCACGGGGTGTGTGTGTATGTTGGGTGTGGTGTTGAGCACACATTTAAGCAGGGCTTTGGCCCTGCTTGAGTTGTCTTAGAGTTGAACTAATCACTGAATAAAGTATGAGCTGATCACTAATGCGTCTAGAACCCAGTACATTTCACTGCTTTTCCTTTCATTTTGTTCCTGCTGCTTCATCAAGCAGGCATGATAAAAGTTTATGAATCCCAAGAACGCCTGTAGTTCTGCTTTACATGTGGGTGTGGGAGCCTCCACGATGGCCTTCACTTTGTCTTTAGCTGGATGAAGGCTGGTAGCATCTACCCTGAACCCCAGGAAGTCCACTTCACAAACCCCAAGGAGGCATTTCTCCCATTTCACCTTGAGGCCAGCCGAGTTGAAACATTGTAGGATGGCGCGGAGGCAGGAGGCAAAGTTGTTAGGGGACGCCACGGCAATCAAGACATCATCAAAGAATGACGTCACTCCAGGGATCCCTTTTAACAATAAATCCATTAATTGTTGGGAAATCCCCGGGGCTACACTCACGCCGAATTGTAACCACTTTACCTTAAAGGCCCCCCTGTAGGTGACTATTCTACCAGCAACTGTTGGGTGACTCATCTACCAGCAACTGTTGATAGGCTTGCGCCAGATCTAGTTTCCCGAAAATCTTAGCTCCCGCCAGAGAGGCCAGAGCATGACTGACGACCGGGACCGGATAGTAGTGGTCGTGAAGGGCCTTATTAATTGTACATTTATAGTCCGCACAGATGCGGACTTCGCCATTGGGCTTAAGGGGGGTTACAATAGGCATTTCTCATATGGCATGTGAAACGGGCTCCAAGACCCCCTGAGCTTCCAAGCGGTCCAGCTCCGCATCAATTTTTGGTTGTATGGTGATTGGAGCTGTGCAGAAACGCATGTGGATAGGAGCCACCAGGGGGTCTAACTGCAAGGAAACTGGGGGCCCCTTGTAACACCCTAAAGTCCTATCGAAAATGGCAGGGAACTCCCCGTAAACTTCTGCAAAAGCCCTAGTACCACATTTATTCACTCCCCCGACCATGATGCCCAGCGGCGCAAACCAGGCCCGGCCCAGCAGACTGACCAGATTCCCCTCCACCACAATCAAGTCCAACAGCCCCTCGAAACCCTGGTACTGTACCTGGAAAGTCCCCACTCCCCTGATAGGAACTGGGTTCCTTTGGAAGTCCACCAAACTCAAAGGGGATGGGCATAAGCGGGGTCCCCCCCTTAGGGCTAAGTCTGTGTAGTGTGTCCACCAAAATGATGGATGCCGCCGACCCCGAGTCCACTTCCATTGGGCAGGGGGACCCCTCGATCCGGACCGTTACTTGGATCTTCGGGGTATCTGATAAATTAGGGAGGCGTAGTACCTGGAGGGATGACCGGTCTGTGAGGAGGTAGAGGTTGGAAGTATCTGCTGCCGTCTCACAGGTGGCAGCAGCCTGGCAGCGTGACTGAGCTGGAGACTGCTGGTGCCGGCTTCCTTTGGACCGGTAGACACGAGCAAGATGACCCTTTTCCCCACAGGTGTGGCACGTTGCATCGTGGAATTGGCAGGACTTATGCTCATGTGCCTCTCTGCAGCTTGCACACGAGGAATGGCCAGCGGTCTTTCCAGTGGATCTGGATGCAGCAGATCCCAGTGGCTTTCAGCGAGAGGGCAGGCGGATGAGACGGACGTCCTCCTCATCTGAGTTCTCAGGGCCCGAGTCCTCTTGGGACAACTGGTCAATGTGTCCAAATAATATGATCTAGGGGCTATGGGAGATTTCAATTTCCCTGATGGGTGTTGGGAGACTTATTCTGCCAAGTGCCCAGGGTCATGTCATTGGGGCTGCCAGGTCACCCAGGAAAAGCTGTGGATCAGCAGTAGCAGGAAAAAGAGGTAAGTGCTGCCCTTTAAAACCCAAATCCCCTTTCCCATCACTATTCAGGGCCCTGAATATTTGCTGAATTTTTTCAGCATATTCAGGGCCACTCTATTTGGCCAACCATATCAGATTTGATAATCTGATTCAGCTGCGGCTGGCCCAAGTAGTGCTGAATAGGCAGTTATTTGGAGATGGAGCTGAGCCAAATGCACACCCCTACACAATATGACACTCCTGCAATAATTTCTCCACAGATTCAGGACTTATGTGTCCCAGTCTTTTATGCCAAATCAGCATGCAATTGTTATGAAGACATTCCTTTTTCTAGGAAATTATATGCTGGCTCTGTACACTATACACTGGCACCTGGTATTTTTGACCACTGGGGAGATAAATGCCACAATTCGTAACAGTTTTCCAAGTAGTTATGATAATCAAATTGCAGTTCTGGGATCAAGAGATAAAGTGGGCATGTCTTATATGCTGTGTTATTTGAGAGATAAAGCTATTAAAAGGTCTTGTACTGAAACAACAGGATAAATGTTTGCTTTGAAACTAAAGCATGGAAGTGTTGTATGTTTTAATTGCCAAAAGAAAGAACATGTTGCTAAGTATTGTAGAGTGAAGAAAGTTGTTGGACAGCAAAGACAGAGGGGTGAGCATGCTCCTGTGCTTAATGCAGCTTCAAGCAGACAGAGAGATGGCAGTCAAAAAGGGAGAGGGCCTCACAAGGATTTTATATATGTTGTTGCTTGGAAAGATTTAAATGTGAAAGACCTTTGGCTGTTCGACTCTGGATCTTATGCCTATTTCTGTCATGATAAAAGATGCTTTGTGGAATTGAATGAAGGCAGAATTCAAGTCTTTTAAGATCAAATGGTGTTTCATACAGATGGTTAATACCAGAAGACATTCTGTTTAATTATATGGGGAAAAGGCAGAAAATTGATTCAATATTTAAGATTGAAGATTTCTTAGAGAGACATGGTAAAGATTTTGGATGGCAAGAAGATGAAGAGAATGAAGATAATCAATCAGGTGAAGATCATGCAGAGCAAGAACTAGAAAATTTATGAAATCGACTTCTTATAAAGAAAATATTTACAAACTATTTCATAGATGGCATTGGTCACCAGATAAGATAAATAAATGTTACCCAAATATATCAAACAAATGTTGGAAGTGTAAAAACAATGTGGGAACATATTATCACATGTGGTGGAAATGTGGGGAAATTACTAAATACTGGCGTAAAATTCATAAGATAATACAAGAAATGTTAAATGTCAATCTAGCATTAATACCAGAAATCTTCTTGCTGAATATCCTCCCAGATAATTACAATCAATTTGAAAAATATATTATAACTTATATTTTAACGTCTGCTAGAATTCTGTTAGCCACATATTGGAAAATCGAGATAATTCCTAACACCACGCCCATGCCTAAATGAAGACGAACGGCCATAGCCAACTATTTCAGTGGGGGTATGGCTATACCCCTTGATTTAGGGAGGTAAACAAAAATATCCAGGCTGCCCTTCAGCCTCCCTGGTACCAAAGCTGGAATTTCCTCTAGATTGTATGATTGGTAACTATCACGCACAAGATTGTAAGCTGTCCATGTTTCTTGCACTGGGATTATATCATAGTTTCATTTTTTTTTAAAGTATCAGTGGACGGAAGTGGTCCTGGATGATTCCGGGCCCCTCCAGAGCCTTCAGAGGGGGCTTGCAGCCTGGGACATGAGAGGTGCCTCTCCCAAGGTGACGGCCAAGAGACTGAGGCTCCCCTTTGCCTCAATAGGTCCTGCCCCTGTGGAACCAGCAATGGAGCTAGAGACGCACACTGGATTGAGCGAACAAGCAATCTAGCATATGGAGGCTTTCCCT